>NC_056732.1:1865816194-1866016194 GCF_019279795.1 Protopterus annectens
GGTTTTCCTTTAAAATTTTTTAAAAAAGTTTTCCAAAAAATTTTTTAAAATTTTATCCCCTTTTTTCCCTTTTAAGTGAAAAGGGAAAATCAAAACTAAAAGTTGAGAAACCTTTTGGGGGAAACCCCCCTTTTTTTGCAAATGGGGAACAGCTTCCGGAAATTTTTTTTAACAAGGAAACCCCAAGTTGAAATTTTTTGGGCAAGCTTTTAACTTTAAGCCAAATTAAATTAACCCCCTTTGGGTCTTTAAAACCCTAAGGGGGGAAAAAACATTCCTCAAAAAAAAAAATTCCGAAGAAATGCCCATGAGATTTTTAATATAGAAAGTACTTTTTTTTTATAAAAAGTTAACGGGGAAAAAACCCCAAAGTAAATGGGGGGAAAAGGAAAATTTTAATAATACCCCCCTTAAAAAATCCATTAAAACCCAAAATTTTAAAAAGGTTTTAAAATGAATGAAAGGGTTTCAGGAGAAAACATTGGGCACTAAAAGGGATTGTTTTACTTTTTTGGGGGAATTTTTTAAAATTGCTTTGGGGCCCAAAATTTTACAAAGTTTTGGTTGCATAAAAATATTCCCAAATTTAAATTTTTTGAAAAGAAAAGATTTCCAATCCCTTTTAAAATTTTTAAAGGGGGGTCCCAAAATGTGAAAAAAAAAGGGGTTTTGGGTTATAAAGGGCCCTTGGGGGGAATAGAAAAAATTATGGGCAAAGTTTAAAATGTTTCCTGTTTTTAAAACAAAATTTTACAGAAGGTATAGGGGGGAAAATATATTTTATAATGGAGAAACCTTTAAATGTCCATGTTGGGGGAAAAAAGTTTTTTTACGGGAAAACAACTGGGTACCGGCCTTCCAAAAGTTTGTCCGGGAAAAAAAACCCAATAAATCAAATGGTCCAAATTTTTAAAACAAAATAAATCTTACCACAAAAAATTGCATACGGGGGCGGGGAAACCCCGTTTTAAATTGCACCCATTTTAACAAGAATTTTTTTAAAAAAGATTATTTGGGGGGTGCCACACCCAGAATTCCTGGGGGCCCCGGAAAGCCTTATAAAGGGGTAAAAATTTTGTAAAGGTTTTGACGAAAGTTTTAAATCATTTTTCACAGTGGGCAAAACCCCCAAATAAATTAATTGGGGACAAAGGTGGAGAAAAAAATTCCCCCTGGTTTACCACCCAAATGGACCCGGGCCCCAAAAATTTTTTTTCCCGGGGGTGTTGAAAAGGTTTTTTTAAAAAAAGAGTTTGGGTAAAATTTGTAATCCAAAGGGGACCCCGGCCTTTAAAGTTTTCTGTGAAAGGGTTTTTTTAAAAATTTCTTTGAAAAAAAATATAAAATTTGCTCAAAGGTTTATAAATTCCTTTTTTTACAAGGTTTTGTATAAAAAAAATGGGGTTTCATCAGGGGGTTTTTCCAAAAGTGGGAGAAGGAATAAAGGGGTTACCATTTGACAAGGGGGGGTTTTGGAAAAAATATTTTGTCATAAAAAAGTTTCCCACAGGGGAAAAAGCCTTTTTTAAAGCACCAGTGGCCCCCCAAATTTTAACAAAGTCAAAAGGTATCCTTCGGGGAAAATGAATTTTTTAGGCAGAAAGAAAATAAAGACTACATGGGGCAAAGTTTTTAAAATAAGGTAAATTTGGTAAACTTAAATATACCCTTACCACAAAACCTTTAATTTTTACAATTTGGAAAACAAAAAATTTCTGAGAAGTTTTGCCTTTTTTAACATCAGTTTTCCCTTTTAGTGGGAAAGAATTTTTAATAAATTTGCTATGTTAAAAAAAGTTTTTTTTGGAAAATCATTAAAACCACAGACTTGATATTTTTTTTGGGGGGAAACCATTTAAAAAATTAAACCCCCATGTTGACAAGGTTTTATAAAAGGTGCTGTTTTTCTTTCGGGGGTTTTTTGCCTCTGCCCAAAAATTTTAAAAATGAAAACCTTTTTTTGTGAAACCTTTTTTTTTGGGGGAAAAGGAAATTTTTAAAATTTTCTTTTAAAAGATGTTTTAAATTTTTAAATTGGCCCAACTGTTTAAACCTGGTTCCCTTTTTGGGAGAAAAAACAGGGACATGAAAAAAATTTTGGTTTTTGGAAAGAAAAAAAGGGAATTTAATTTTTGGTAAAATTTAGAAAGGAAAACAAAATTAAATAAAACAAAAGAAAAAAAAAACCACAAATATTTAAAAAAATCGGGGAAAAAGGGGGCATCCGGGTTTTGGAAATTTTTTGGAATTCGGAAAATTTTTGAGAAAACAAAAAAAGGGGGGGGGAAAAAAAGGGGGTTTGAATTTTAAGTTTTAAAAGAAAAGCCTGGGGGTTTTTATTTTTTACCTTTTTTTTAAGTAAAGGGAAAGGGTAGAAAAATCTAATTTTTGGGGAAACTCAAGCGGGTTTGGGACCCCAAATTTTTAAAGGGAAACCCCAGGGGAAGTGGAAAAACCCGGGAACCTTTCCCAAAAAAATTTTGGGACTTTTCAAAAAACCGTTAAAAAGCTTTTGGGAAATTTAAAGGGAAGGGAAAGGAAATGTGACAATTTCTAAAACAGCCCAATTTGGTGTAACCAGTGAATTCCCAAAAGGAAAATAATAACCCCAAATGAAATGAAGGGGAAATTTGGGGCAAAAGGGATAATCCAAATTTCGGTAAAAAACTTCCTGAAAAGGAAAGGGAAAAACCCCAAAGTGTCCCCAAATTTTTAAAGAAAATGACAATAAAGAGTTGGTTTGTTTAAAAATACACCGGAGGACCATAAAAGCCAAAACCCAAAAGTCCAATTTAAAACCCAAAAAGGGGAATTTGATAAGAAAAAGGGGAAACCAAAAAATTTAGGGACGTTTTAAAAAGATTCTTTGGAGAAAACCAGAAGTAAAGGGGAAAAAATTTAAATTCCCTGGGGAAAAGGTTTTAAAAAAAACATGGTCTTAACCAAAAACCCAAAAGGCCCCATTTTAAAGGGGGAAAAAAGTCAAAGGGCCATCCATAGAATTAAATAGGGGGAAAACCCCTTATAAATCAAATTGACAAAAAGTTTTTAAAAAAGGTATTGGGTGAAAACCCCAAAATACCCCAAAAGGAAAAAGTTAAAAAAGAATTTTAAAAGGTTTTGAACAAAAGGATTGTTGGGGGCTTTTCCAATTTTTTTAAAAAAAAGTGGGCAAAAAAATATAAATGAAAGTTGAAAATTTTGGGAAAAGTAATTAAAATTTAGAATTTTTTGGGGTAAAACCCAAAAAGTTTTAAAAGAGTTTTGGAAAAAAAGGGAAACTAAAACCACCAAAAAATTAAAAAAAAAAAAAAGGAAAAGTTTCTTGTGGTGAAATATCTAGAAGTTTCCCTGGGGAAAAATTTTTAAAAAAAAATAGGGTGGTTAATAGAAAAAAAAAGGGGAAAGAAAAAAGAAGTTAAAAATTTTAAAAAAGGATTTTGATATGGGATAAAGGGGGGGCCAAAAAATTTAAAAACCAGTTGAAAAATTTTTAAAAAAAAAAGGCCCAAAAATGCATCCCAAAGGGCAAAAGTTTTAAATTTTAAAGGGAAAGTTTTTTAAATGAGTAAGGAACCCAATTTATATGCACCCTTTAAAGTGTCAATTTGGAAAAGGGAAAATTTCTTTACCCCTATTTAAAAACCGAAAACCCGGGGAAAAGGGTTTTGTAAAAACTATATCCAAATTGTGTTGGGGCAAAACCCATTTAAATTCCCCACGGGAAAAATTTTGATCCAAAAGGGTTTATGGGGGTCATTTGGGAAAAGGAAAAATCCACCATGGGCAAAGAACAAAAGTTTAAACCAAAAAGTCATACGGGAAAAAAGTGTTTTTTGGTTAAAGAAAAGGAAAAACGGGGGAAGGGGAAGTAAGAAGTTTGGCTAGAAAAAAAAATTTAATTTTACTTTAAAAGGAAAAAGGCAAAAAAATAATAAAACACCCACAGATATTTGAAAAGAAAAAAACAGGGAAACCTTTTGGAATTTTTCCCAATTTTTAAAAATAAAAAAAAACCGGGAAAAAATTAAATGGGGATTTGGGAATGGTTTTTATAGGGGTTCCTTTGGGGGGTTTGTTAAAAATTAACCTGAAAACATAACAGAAGGATGGCAAATTGGAAAAAACCAAAGGGGAAAAACCCTTTTCCATTTTTTGGAGTTTTAAAACCCTAAAAAAGTTCTTTTCAAATGGAAGGAAACGGAAAAGGAAATTACAATTTGGTTGGAAAACCCAAGTGGCCCCAAATTTTAAGAGAAAAAGATGAAAAGGTTTTGAAAAATGGGGCAAAAAGAAACCTTTTTTTAAAGCGGGAAAAAGGGAGCCCCAAAGGGGCCCCTCAGTTTGGGACAAAAAAATTTTTGATTTAAAAGGGGAACTTTAAGAAAAAGCCCAAAAAGTAATAAAAAAATTTAAAGAATTTGATGAAAAATAAAATAAAACCCATGAGAAATGAAAAAACCAAGAAAAGGGAATATTTTAGAAAAAAATATTTAAAAACAAACTGAGAAAAAGAAGCCCAAACCCTATAAAAAATTTTTAAAAAACTTTCCCTTGCCAAAATTTCATTTTGGAGTTTTTAAAGGGGGGCCCAAAAAATTTGGATGATTTTTAAAAAACAGGAAAACCAGAAGGATCTTTTGCTTTTTAAAAAAAATTTAAAAATATTTTTCCCAAAAAAAACTTAATTTCCCTTTTTAAAAAAAGGGGAAAAGGTTAAAATTGAATTTAATGAAAAGTTTTCAAAATTGGAAAACGAAAAAGCTAAAACCCAAACCAAAAATAAAAAAAAGGGGGGAAATAAAAAAATTGGGTAAAATTATCTTAAGTTTGGGAACATAAAAAAATGTAAGGAAAGGGAAATAAAAAAAAGAAAAATTAAAAATCAGGAGAATTTTTTTGGGCCAAAAATTTAAAAGAAAGAAAATTTAATTTTGGAAAACCCCAGGAAAGGAAAGAAATTGTGGCAAAAGTTTTAAATATTTAAATGAAAATTTCTTGGAAAATTTATTTATAGGCCCCCTGAACAGGAAGGGTTTAAAAGGAAAAATAAATTTTAAACCAAAAGAGGGAAAACCCAAGAAAAAGTGGACTAAAAACAACATGGTTTACCAATATTTAACATTGGGGAAAACCCCAATAAGGGTGGGCTTTTAAAAAAAAGGTCAAAAAACAAATTGTTTTTTGTTTTTAAAAATAATAAAACAAAAGGGGGAAGTAAATGGGGCAAAAAAAAAATTTTTGGAAGCCCCTTTCATTGGGGAGTGCAAAATTTAATCCCCTAATGTAGTTGAAAAACCCTTTGGAAACAGGGGCCCAAACCATTTAAAAGTTAAAATTTTAAATAAATTTTCCCCTTCAAAAAATTTAAATGGGGATTTTAGGAGGTTTTTTTAAAAGGTTTTGTCTTGAAAATTGTTTTACATCCAGTTAGGCAGGGGTTTTAAAACCCGGAAAAAACCCAAATTTAAAAAAATTTCCAGGATTTTCAACATAAATGGGGGATTGGGAAAAGGAAAATTAAAGTTCAAAAGATAAGAAATGGGAATTTTGATATAAAAGATGTATTTTTTGAAAAATGTCAAAAGAAATTTAAACAAAAATTAAAAAAAATAGCGGGGGCAGGAAGGATAAAAAGAACCTTGGGGAAAGGGGGGATAAAAAAAGAATTGAAAAACCCTAAAAAAATGGAAACAAATTAAAACAGTGGGGAAATTTAGGGGACCCTTTTAAAAAGGAAAAAGTAGCCCAAACAAAAAAACCCGCCAAAATTTTGGAAAAAAGGGGCCCCCAAAAGATGGGAGGGGAGTTGGGAAAAAAAAAAAGGATGTTTGTTACTATTTTAAAAAAACCCCAAATTTCCGACCAAGATTATACCCGTTTAAGGGAAGAGGAAAATTGAAAGAAAATTTCCTCAGGAAAAACTGTACCTTCAAAAAAAATTTGTTTTTAAAAACAGAGGGAAAAAAAAGGTTTTATTTTTTTAAGAAACCTTGCCCTTTGGAAAAAACCGGGGAATTTTAAAAAATAAAACAACCAAAAATAAAAAAATATTTTGAAATAATAAAAAAGAAATGGGGAAAGAAAAAATTTGAATATGGTTTGGCAATTATTTATAAAAGGAAAAACCCAAGGAATTTAAGGGAAGGGGGCATTTTAAAAAGATACCCAAAGAAATATACATAAAGGAAAATCCAGAAAGGGAAAAAAAATTTTCCAAAAGGATTAAAAGGCAAAAAAATTTTTTTAATTGTAAAAAGACAGAAAGTAAAAAAAGGCAAAAAATAGGAAGTTTGAATTTGGAGTCCCAAAATTGAATTTTTTAATGTGGGGCTAAAAACAGGAAACATACCAGGCATAGGGAAAATGAAATTTTTCCCAAAAAAGGAAAAAGCAAAAAATGGGAAGGTAAAGAAAAAAATATGGACCGGGGGAAAAAAGAAAAAGATTTAAATTGTAATATTTATGCAAAAGGAGAAAAGCAAAAATAAATTTAACAAAAGGGGGCAAAAAAACCAAATTTTTATTTGAGGAAAAATGGGAAAAGGAATATAATGAAAACTTTAACAAAAAAAACAAAAAAAAAGAAGCTGGGGAAAGGGAAAAAAAAAATTAGTAATGGGGGGCAAAAAAATAAAATTGGGGTTAAAATTGGAAAAAACCTCAAAGGGGGAGAAGGTTTGTAGAAAATAAATCCAAAAACCCCAAAAGGGATTAAAGGAAACCAAAAAGGGGAAAAACAAGGGGAAACAGGAAAAAAGGGAAATGATTAGTTATTTTAAAAACCCCTTTCCCAAAAACCCCAAGTAAAAAAGGGGATTAAAGAGAAAAAGGGGAAAGGAAAAAACTTTGGAAAAAACCTGTAAAAGTTAAAATTTTGGTATTTCCAAAAATTTTTTGAAAAACAGTTTTGACAAAAAAATTAAAATTTTAAAAAAAAGGGGAAAATTAAAAACAAAATAGAATTTTATAAAAAAAAGGGGAAAAAAGGGTTTGGTCCCCTTTTTTAGGGAAGGGAAAAGGGAAGTTAAAAAAAAAGGGATTTTCGATTTAAAAGAAATAATAAAAGGACCCAATAGGAAAAATTTTAAAGACTGAAAAAATTTAATTTAAAAAACCCAAAAGTAAAAGTTGAAAAAAAATGAAAAGTTTTTAGTCCTGTAATGAATATTTAAAAAAGGGTTAAAACAGAAAAATTTTACGTGGGGGAAAAATTAAATAAGAAAAACAAAACAGGAAATGGGAAGAAAAGGGGGGGGAAAATAGGGGAAATTTTTATCAAAAAAAAGAAAACAAATAAAAAGAAGCCCCAAAAGGGTTATTTTAGAAAATTATGGGAAAGGAACGGGATAAAAAAAATTTAAATTAAAAAAGATAAAAAATGGGGAAAAAGAATTTGAATGGAAAGAAAGAAAAAATTAAAAGGGCACTAAAGGAAAAGGTTTAAAAAACTAAAACAAAACGGGGGAAAGTCAAAGGATAAAAAAATTTAAAAAAAGGGAAAAAGGGAAAAAATAAGGGCCAATTTTTTTTGGGCCCCAAAAAAGTTTTTAAAAAGAGAAAAGGAAAAAGGGTAAAAGGAATTTGATAGCCAAAAAAAGATGAAAGGAAAAATTAAATTAAAAATTTTAGAATTTCTTAAAAACCCCGTAAATAAAAAAGGGTTTCCCTAAATGGAAGAAAAATTTAAAAGAAAGTTTTAAAAATTTAAAGGGCGGGAATATGAAAGGGAAGAAATAACCCCAAAAGGGGTTAAAAACCCAAAATTTAAAAGGGCCTTTTTAAAACCCCAAAGGCCCAGAATTAGTACCTAAATTTTGGTTAAAGAAAAAACTTTTACTGGGCTCCCAAATTAAAACAAAAAAAAATTTTCCCCCAACGGGAACCCCATGGGTTAAAAAAGGGAAAAACAATACCCCCGGAAACCCCCCTAAAAATTAAAAATTAAGCCCAAAATTGTTTTTTAAAAATTTAAAAAAACAATAACGGGGTTTATTGAAAAAAGGTTTAAAAAGTCTTTTAGAAAAAATCAATTTTTGGAGTAAAAACAAAAAAAAAAAGGGGAAAGTCAAAGGAACAAAAAAAAAAATTTGGAAAACAAAAATAAGAAACGGGTAAAAGAAAGGGGGGAAAATTTAAGGGAAAAGGTTTGGGCCCTTAAAAAGTTTTGAAGTATTACATTTTGGTTTTTAAAAGATCCTTAAAATTTAAAAAATCCTAAATGGTTTAAAAGTAAAAAAAAGGAAAATTTAAAAAAGGGATATAAAGGAAAAAATTTTTAACCCAGGGTTTAAAAAATTAAAAAGGGGAAAAACCCCAGGGTGTTTTAAAATTTTTGGGCTTTTTTTTTTTTAAATTTCCCATTAAGCTTTTATTAACAGCCTTAGGTTTAAAAAAGGCTATAAGGCCCCCTAAAAAAACCAATAAGTTTTAAGACTTAAAAAAACTTCTTTGAATTTTTAAAATTTTAGTTTTTTAAAAGAAAATTAAAGGCCAGTAAAAAAAGGGCAAAAAAGAAATTTTGGGAAAAAGTCTTTTGGGTTTAAATAAAATTAAAAGAACCCTTTAAAAAGGGGAAAATTGAGGCACCAAAAAAATTTGGGGAAAAATTATAAAAAAGGGCTTAAAATGTAAAAATACTTAACTGTTTGAAATTTCAGAACCAAAAAAATGAACCCTTTTGCAAAAAAACCCAGAAAAAGGAAGTTATTTGGGGAAAAATTAAAATTTAACCCCCTGAAAAAAAAGCATTAACACTTAGGAACAAATTTTCCAAGCAATAAATCAATTTCTCCCCTTCCCTTTTTGTAATTTTAAAATTGATGGCCCCAAAAAGGTTAAAAATAATTGGTTTAAAACCCAAGAAGGAAATGTTTTTTCTTGTTAAAAAGAATTTAAAAAAAAATTGAACCCCAAAGGAAAAATTTTTCCGTTTGGGAAAAAATGGATTTAAAAATTGAAAATGTAAAAATTTCGGGGAATTGTGGGATCACAATAAAACTAAACCAAACAAATAAATTGTTTTTAAAAGTTTTTGAAAAAAAGGGGGAAAGGAAAAACCCAAGAAAAAACTTTTCTTTTCCTTTAATTTAGGGGGGTTTTAAAAAAAAAAGGGGAAATTGGAAAATTTTAAAAAAAGAAGGGATTTCAGGCAAAAATTTTTTAAAAAAAACAAAAGAAAAATTTTTTAAGGGGGGAAGGACCCCCAAAAATGAAAAGGAAGAAATTTGGGGGAAAAACATAAAAATAAAGTTGAAATTTTTAAAAATTTTTTGGGGAAAAAAAAAATTAAGAAATTTCCGGAATTTAAAGGAGGGAATTTCTCAAGAAAATAAAAGGTTTAAAAAATTTTGGCCCCCAAGAATGGCAAAAACGAAAAATTGGTTTAAAAGGGCCCAAGAAATGTGGAAAAACAAAAATTGGGTTTTTTAAAAAACCAAATTGGAAAAGAACAATTTGCGGAAATGGTTTAAGGAGGGGGAAATTTACTAAAAAATAAATTAAAAATTGGGGTGGGGAATTTGGTTTCCCAACCTTGGAAATTGGGAAAACAGGACAAGTTTTTTGGGAAAAATTGGAAACATAACCCCGGAGGAATCCAAAGGAAAATGTTTTGAATTTAATAATGGGGAAAAATTTACCAAAGTCAAAAGGTAAAAGGGGCTAAAAAATGGAAAATAGCCAAAAAAAAGAAAAAAATTTTACATCACGGGGGAAAATACCAAACAAAAAAGTGATTTTGGGGGTGGTTGGGCATACAGAGAGACACAAAGTCATAAAATACCTCGATCTGCAGGCAGAAACGAGAGCCATGTGGAAGAAAGATACCCAGATAGTTCCAATAGTAGTAGGAGCAACTGGTCTTATAAAAACTAATTTACAATCATATTTAGATATGTTACCAATTCATGTAACACTGTACGAATTGCAGAAGGAGTCATTACTGGGCACATTACGGGTGCTGCGATGAGCACTTTTGGCTAACATCAAAGAGTGAAACAATACTAATTTCATGAACTTTAATTGTACTTAGACTTAGGAATGGGGTCCATTCCTGTCATGGTATTAGAAACCCAAAAGACTTGGAGAAATTAAAAACGGCAGAAGATGAAAAGTCTGCAAGCAAAGGCGAGGAGTAGTAGTGCTGCAATTGAATTCATCCTCAAATTTTGGTGAGTACCGTCCTGAGGTGGACCCTGTTTTTCACAAAATCTCATCAAAGCAACACTGATATATAGACAGTATTTATATAGCTCATATCATGAACAGAAGTAGGTCAAAAACTAAAAAACATAGCTGGGTACACAAGACCCAGGATAAAACACTGCCCAATCCTGGTAGGTGCACTGGTGCCAGGACTGGGAAATATAGCAGTGTAGAATCCTCAAAATACAGAAGCATTCCTACAATGGGGCAGGCCAGGTCCAGGGGGGTAGGATGGCCCATCAAAAATCACATAAACTGATAGGCCAAAGAAGAGCCATAAAGATGATACAGTGGACTATTGAGGATAAAGAAATAATGTATATTATGCAAAAAGCCCAGAATTTCCAGACCAAGATATACAAAAAGATTGTGAGAAATTAGAGGAAAGAAAAATACTCCCACAAGAAAAACTTTCAGAAGCTTCAAATAAAACTTTGTGGTCATTAATACAATAGATTTTAGAAAAACAGTATATAGACCAAGAGACTTTGATCTGTTTGGAAAAAAGAAGCACCTGAGGAAGTGCGAAAATATAAATAATAAAACTTAAATATTTTTGAAACTATAAAAAAGAAATATGGACATGGGAAAGAAAGAGAGATTTGATATGGTACAATACTTATGCAAAGGTGAAAGCCAAATTAATCAACATAAAG
Organism: Protopterus annectens; assembly: GCF_019279795.1. Taxonomy (NCBI): domain Eukaryota; kingdom Metazoa; phylum Chordata; order Ceratodontiformes; family Protopteridae; genus Protopterus; species Protopterus annectens. The sequence continues at coordinate 1,865,827,057 of NC_056732.1, forward strand.
AAGGCAGCCCCAAAGATATTCAAAGAGAAATGCAGGCAAAGGCATCCAGACATGGACAATTTCACAATAAAAAAAAAAATCACAAAGAGGGAATGTAGAAGTAAAAAAAAATAGAAGTTGATGTTATGGAGAAACAGGAAGATCAGGAGACAACTAAAGAAGAAACATGGACATGGAAAAGAAAAAAAAGAGAAATAGAGGCAAAGTAATCTAGACATGGAAAATGTTATAATGCAAAAAATAAGAAGACAAAGTAAAATTAGAAAAGGAGATCAGTAAGGGAGAAGGTAAAGAAATAGAAACTGGGGTTGTGGAGTAACTCCAAAGTAAAGGATTCAGTGTAGAAAATCTAATTCAGAAAGCACCACAACAGGACAGAGCAATGGAACTCCAAATTAAGGGGAAACCAGTGGAATGGAAAGCAATTGGTCAGGTGTCATATGAAGATATTTTGGAGCCTTCCACAGGAAACCAGTATAAACATTCACTTGAAGCTGGACAGAAAGGGAAGGAACAGGAAACGGTGCAAATTCTGACACAGTTAATGTTGAGTGATAGGCCAGTGAGTTCTCATATGACTGAACAACAGGTGGCACAGGATGATATTGAAGAGAATGTGCCACAGGAGGATGCAATAGAACTTTCTATAGAATGCCTGCAGGAAATGGAAAACAAAAATGTGCCCTCTGTCTAGAAGAAACTAAGCTAAGAGAAGAGTTGCTTGACTTAATAGAGATAGGCATATTAAGGTTAATGAAAGAAATAGACTGCATAAGGTTAATAAAACCCAAAAAGTCAAAATTTGATAAAACAAATGAACACAGTAATTAGGACTGTCTATAGAGATTCATGCCATATAACAGAAGTAAACAGGATACATTACTGTGCAGCTAAATTAATAACTGATAAAGGTCTACCACAAGAACACATGGTAGTGAGGGGGAGAAAGGGGAGAAATTGAATACCATCATGGAAGTATTGAATAGAGAAAACTATAAAGCAACTAAGACAAGAAGAGTCTCTGTTGGAAGAGAATACAAGAGGAAACATATCAATAAAAATACTTAAAGATAGATGTGATAAAAGCAACGTGCAGTATTAGAACAGATCATCTATCATGCAATATCACAAATAAACTAAAAATCTCTGCACGGTTGGAAAAACTAAGAAGATATGCAGATAAATATAAAGGAAAATTACAAACTAAGCAATTCATTAATGACTAAAAAAAGTTTTATCGAGAATTGGGAAACAATGTAAAAGGAAATGAAAGACCACCAAAAAAAGAAGAAATAGATAAATTTTGGAGAAATATCTATGAAGAGTCTGTGGAACATAACAAAGATGCTAAATGGATAGAGAAGTAAAAGAAAGAATACGAAGTTTAAAGGTACAGGATATGAAATGGGATGAAGTAACAGCCAGAGAGATTGAAACAAAGTTAAGAAAAAAACTCTAATTGGAAAACCCTAGGCCCAGATGAGTACCAAACTTTTGGTTAAAAGTATTAACATCTTTGCATGAAGGTTTAGCCATGAGTAAGAATTATTTATATGTGCACCTTGAACAGACAACCTGGATAACAACAGGAAAAACAATGCTCCTACTTAAGAGTGAACCTTCAAACTACCCTAAAAATTTTAGACCAGTAACTTGCCTTCCGATGATGTGTAAACTATACACTGGAATTGATGCCTACAGAGTTTATATTCATTTAGAAGAAATTTCAATTATTGCAATAGAACAAAAGGGCAATAAAAGAAAGTCATGCTGAACAAAAGATCATTTGTTGTTAAATAAAGTCATAGTGGAGAACTGTAAAAAGGGAAATAATTTCGGTATGGCATGGATTGACTACAGACAAGCATTTGATAGTATCCCACATTCATGGATAAGAGTATTTAAAATGTACAAGGTGCAACCTACACTGATCGACTACATTACAGCGACCATGAAACAGTGACAGACCACTTTGCAATTAAGCTTTGATCAAGGACAAATTATTATTCCAGGGATAAAAATTCAAAGGGGGATATTCCAGGGTGAATCTCTGTCACCACTGCTGTTCTGCCTTTTCCTGAACCCATTAAGCTGATTATTTAACAGCTTAGAGTATGGCTATAAAACAATAAAATGTAAGGACTTCTCATCTTCTCTTTGTCGATGATGAAACTGTATAGCTCATAAGATGAGGAACTGAAAGCACACATGTAAGTTGTCAACATTTTTTCAGATGATACAAGAATGTCATTTCATCTTGATAAATGTGTTAAAACAACCTTTAAAAAAGGAAACTGGAGCATCAAGAAATCATTAGTTTGGGACAAGAATGTGATATAAAAAGAACTTGAGCAAGAGGGAGTATATAAATATTTATGGATTGATAAAGTATCAACAGTAAAACATGAACAAATTTGAATAAGACTTAGTAAGGAGTACTTTAGAAGACTTAAATTAATCCTAAAAATGACGTTGACATCTAGGAACAAAATACAAGCTATACACCAGTTTGCTCTTCCTGTCCTAACTTACGGTTTTGGAGTGAATGACTGGCCCCAAAAGATGTTGGATAAATTAGATAGGAAAACAAGAAGAATGCTTCATGCTCACCAAATGATTTATAAAAATCACTGCATACCAGGATTATATATTCCCTGCTCTGAAAGCGGGCTGGGCCTCCTTGAAATTGATTACATGTATAGATCTGTATTCGTGAGACTCCATACATACCTGCTGACCTCACAAGACCCAAATGTCGTGAAAGATTTGAAACATGACTAGAATAAATCTAAGATGACTTCCCCGCTTAGGCTAGCAGAAGCATATCAGCATCAAGCAGGAATGGAAATCAAACCACAAGTACATAAAAATCAGGCAGCAACTGAATGCGCCAAAAAAAAAAAAACAAAATAAAGAATATAAGTTAGAGAACTAGATGAGAAGACAAGAAATGCAGGAATGGCTAAGAAGAGGTGAATTCAAACCAAAAGAATAAAGGTTAATATTGGCACAAGATAGTGGGCTACATACACATTGGTTTACAAAGTCCATTGAACATGTGGGAGAAACAGATAAATGTAGGTTTTGTAAAACCGAATTGGAAGCAATTGCACACCTTCTTGCTGGTTATGACATACAAATGGCAGGAGGACTGTATACTGAAAGGCATAATAATGTGGCAAGACTGTTGCACTGGAGATTGTGCAAACATTATGGTACTGAAGTGGCTGAAAAGCCCTGGAAACATGAGCCACAAAGTATCATAGAAAATTATGAAGTCTACATCACATGGGATCATCCATTAGCAACATTTCAAAAGACAGATGCTAGAAAAACAGATATAGTGGTCCAAGAAAAGAAGATAAAAGTAGCACTGATCATTGAAATCACCACACCCAGTGACTACACTGTCTTGCATAGAGAGAGAGAGAGAGACAAAGTCATAAAATATCAGGATTTGCAGGCAGATACAAGAGCAATGTGAAAGAAAAATACCCAGATAGTTCCAATAGTCGTAGGAGCTACGGGTCTTTTTAAAAAAGAATCTATAGTGATATTTAGATATGTTATCAATACATGTATCTCCATACGAATTGCAGAAGGAGTCATTATTGGGCACATTACAGGTGCTGTGAAGAGCACTTCTGGCTGACATCAAAGATTGAAACAACACTAATTTCATGAACTTTAATCGGATTTTGACTTAGGAATGGGGTCCATTTCCGTCATGGTATTAGAAACCCAAAAAATTTGGAGAAATTAAAATAGGCAGAAGCCATATAAATGATCCATGTGTGACAAGGGTTTTGTGCAGAAGAGTCGACTGGTATATCATGAGAACATGCATACTGTCCAGACAAAAACAGGCGTAAGGATGGCCCCCTGATGTAAAAGGAAGTAGTACTCCTTAAAAATGACAAAAACCTATAGGACAAAAAGAGTCATAGAGATGACCCCCAGTTGTAGAAGGAAGTAGTAGTCCACAAAAACTGATAGGCCAAAAAAGAGCCATAAAGATGATAGGAGTGGACTATTTAGGATAAGAAAGAAATTGTATTGATGTTCTCAGAAATTTTTCATACCGGATGTCAGAAAAAGTGAATAATTGTATTTCTTGTGGGAAACAGATACCCATAGGGACCGTTATCATTCTTGTGCATTCCTTGTTTGGGGCCTGAGCAGCGGCGTAGTCGTGTCGCTTTTGTGCGCTAGGTTTCAAAGCGCACTATTGGTGGAAGGTTAGATTGTGCTAGGCTGGTCTTGATGGCGGTGCAATTATAATATGCGTCGCCGATTCTCCGGCGTCGCGCAAGAACGCCAAAGCAAAGACAAACAGTTAAACCCAGGCAAGATGAGTCGTCCCGTTCCGACGTCCCCGGTTAGAGCTTCAGTGGAACCGGTGGGTCCGGAGACTTTAGAGTCTCAGGGGAGACTTTAATTTTGCAGGATGTGGCCTCTCTTGAGGCAGGGCAGGCTGAAGGGGCTTCTCAGGTTTCTGTACCTGTACTCCCCCTTCCCAGGGTGGTTAGGCCCTCTCCTTCTGTTTCCAAGGCTTCTCCCAGGGCAGGCCAGGTTTAGCATCTGTTGGTGTCACTCCTAGTTCAGCAGGGTCTGTGCCTAAGAAGCACATGCTTAAAATGGCAGAAGATTTGATTACTCTGATTAGAGGTTCTTTGCCCCTCCTGATAAGAGGCCTAGGGTGGAGCCAGAGTTGGGAAGTTTTGAACAGGCTTCAGATGTTTCAGAGTCTTGACTGAAGACTTGCAGGAGTACTCTCCTTATTCTGATTCTGATGCAGAAGACTCACTCCTTCTGCTTCTCCTCCAGAGGATTTTTCTTTTCAGAGACACTTCACTCTATGAGGGAGCATTTTAAAGTGGGAAGGTCAGGACTTCTCTGATTCTCGGAAAGGCTTAGGGAATTTTGCTTTTACCTGCTTTTACCAACATAGGCCCTTAGCTATACCACCTGTTCTAGATGTTGTGCAGGATGTGTTTCAGAGGCTTAAACAATCCTGATTCTCTGCCTCCTGCACCTGTTAAACCAGATAGGTATTACAGGGTGCCTGAGGCTCATAAATATCTTTATAAGAGTCCTAGAGCGGACCCAGAAACTATTAGTCAGGGACCCAAGGGGGTCAAGGCCTCTGTTGTAAAAAATCCGGTTCCTCTAGATAAGGAGGCCAGAGCTTTGGATAGATGGGGAAAGAAGGTCTATACTTCTTCTACCTTAGCAATGAGGGCTTTGAATTGCCAGTTTCATATGTTGAAATATCAAAACTTTCTTCTTTCTCAATTGAAATCTAAGGTAGATGCTCTGGCAGAAGGCATTGAGTGTAAAGAATTACAAGATTTGGTGCATGTCTCTGAGCAGGTTGGTAAGCATTCTTTGCAATGTGGTTTTGATGCTGTGCAGGCCTCGTCTAGGGTGGCTGCTGTTCAGTTCTTCGCAGGCACGCCTGGCTGAAGGATCAGAATTTTTCTGACCATGTTAAAACAAGGATTTTGGATGCTCCTTTGCAGTCTGAAGTGTTGTTTGGTCCACCTGTGGAATCTGTCTTGAAGAAAATGGAGGACAAGGCTAAGTCTATGCAGACTGTTAAGGATTTTTTGCAAGTGCAGCCTCCAAAGTTTAGTAGGAATTGGCCTGCTAAGGGGTGGACGTATCCTTCTTATGATTCTCAGTCTAGGGGTAGATCTAGGCGTGGTAGGGCAGAGCACAGAGTTCCTTCAGACCTAGAACTGGGAGTTCACCTGCACAATCTTGAGTGAGGGTAGGGGCCAGTCCTTTCGTAAACAGGCCCAATGACCTACTTTTCAGCTGCCAGATCCCTCTTGCCTGGCAGCACCTTTGGGAGGAAGGTTGGCACTTTTCAAGGAAAATTGGATTTTAATTACCCAAGACAAATGGGTACTGGATATCATACACAGAGGTTACAAGTTTTATTTCCATACCTTGCCTCCTTTCAAAGGCATGCCAGACGTTCCTCCTCAGCAAAGACTAGAGGCTCACAACCAAATTTCTCTTCTACTTCAAATAGGAGCTATACAACCGGTCCCTCTACCAGAAGTGGGCCTAGGATTTTATTCTCGCCTGTTTCTAGTACCAAAGAAAGGGGACACGTGGAGACCCATTTTGGACTTATCTATCCTCAACACATATCTGGACATTCCCAAGTTCAAAATGTTGACGTTACAGCAGCTTTTACCTCTTCTGGGCAAAGATCACTGGATGGTGACTCTGGATCTCAAGGAGGCTTACCTTCATGTTCCTATCAGGCCCAGTTGCAGGAAGTATCTGCGGGCTGGGACTTTTCATTATCAGTTCTCTGCATTGCCCTTTGGCTTATCTACTGCAGAGTGTTCACGAAGGTTCTGGCTCCAGTGGTAGCTTTCTTCATGCTAAGAGGAATACAAATCTATCCTTATTTGGACGATTGCCTGATTCTGGCTCAAGGAAAGGACGAACTTCTTCATCATTTACAGTATGTGATGGCAGTGTTAAGATGCCTAGGGTATTCTGTGAGCGAACAAAATAAAGTCCAGTCTAGTACCCTCTCAGGACATGTGCTTTCTGGGTGTGAGACTGAATACAGCATCCCAGATGGCCTTTGACCCCGGACAAACAAAAGAATCTTTCTCTTTATTTCCATCAATTGTCTCGTCAGTCCAGGCTGACTGCAAGGACAGTCCTTCAAGCCTTGGGGTTCATGGCATCTTGTATTCTGGTACTTCCCAATGCCAAACTGCATATGAGGAAGCTACAATGGTATCTCAAAATGTATGGACGCAACACTGCCAAGATTTGGACACTGTCATTCAGATAATACCTTGCATTCAAAAGGAATTTTTGTGGTGGGCTCAGGAATGTCAACTAAACAAGGGACTCTCTGTGACCCGACCAGAGGCGAGTCAGATTCTAACGACAGATGCCTCAGACAAAGCTTGGGGAGCTCATCTAAATGGAAAATGGGTACAAAACACGTGGCCTGCCAGACTTCAACATTTACATATCAACTTGAAGGAGATGTTAGCAGTCCAATTTGCATTGATAGCTTTCAAGGATTTACTTCTTCCAGGGCAGGTGTTGATTCAAACAGACAACACAACTGTCATGTGGTACATCAACAAGCAAGGGGACGATTCATATCCTCTATGCAGACAAGCAATGATTTTGTGGGAGACTGCTCTCAGTTTGCAGCTAAATCTTCAGGCAAGGTTTCTGCCAGGAGCACAGAACTCCTTAGCAGATGTGTTGAGCAGACAAATTATGGATCCCCACGAGTGGAAATTGGATCCTCATGTATTTCAAAGATTGACAGTGTTATGGGGAACTCCAGACATAGATCTGTTCGCTTCTCCACTGAATTACCAGCTGCCAAAGTTTTGCACGAAAAGGTTTCATCCCACAGCTGGGAAAGTGGATGCTCTCTCATTCAATTGGAGCAATCTTCATGTGTATGCCTTTCCACCACTGCCTCTCCTCCCAAAGGTACTCCTGAAGGTCAGACAGGACAAGCCAACCATGATTTTAATAGCTCTGGATTGGCCTCGACAGCACTGGTACCCATTACTGAGAAGTCTGGTGCAGGAGCCTCCATGGCCTTTGCCTTGATTCCACACCTGCTGTCTCAGGAGAACAGTCATTTACTCAATGTCAAACTTCACTCTCTACATCTAACAGCCTGGCATATTCTGTTTTAAACCCTGGAGGGTCTCAGCTTCCACAACAAGTTTTGAATGTTATTTTGGAGGCCAGAAGGCCTAGTACAAGGAAAGTTTACAGATAAATGGAGGAGATTTTTAATTTGGAGTACAGCAAAGGACTTTGATGTTTCTAAACCTAACTTAAGTGTGGCTCTTCAATACCTTACTGAGTTATTGGACAAAGGTTTGTCCTTCTCCTCTATAAAGGTTCATGCTGCAGCAATTTCTGCTCACTATGACTGTGACCCACCATTATTTTCTCATCCTTTGTTTAAGCAATTCCTTAGAGGGGCAAAGAATATAAGACCCCCGTAGAGCTCCTACTCCTGCTTGGGATCTCAATTTTGTGTTGGAGAAACTCACTCTACAACCTTTTGAGCCTGCAGCGACTGCCGAGTTGAAATATTTATCATGGAAGACTGCTTTTTTGTTGGCCATTACATCTGCGAGAAGGGTTTCTGAATTACAGGCCCTTATGGCAGTTGAGCCTTCTTAATTTTCCACAAGGATAGGGTGTCTTTGCGTACTAACCCTTCCTTTATGCCTAAAGTGGTTTCTAGTGTGGCTTTAAACCAAACTATTCATTTGCCTACTTTTATGGCAACCCCCCAAAAAAAAGGGGAGAAGATTTTGCACACTTTGGATATACACAGACAGTTGCGATATTATTTGAACAGAACTAAAGGATTCAGGCAGTCTCAGCAGTTGTTTGTTTCATTTGCTTTGTGTTCTCAGGGCAAACCTGTTTCAAAACAAACTATTTCTAAGTGGATTGGTTTTTGTATTGCTTTCTGTTATTCCCATCATGGTAAGAGGTTCCATCTGGGATTAGGCCTCATTCCACTAGGGCTACTGCCACTTCCACAGCTTTTTTAAGGGGGGTGGCTACTAAGGATATTTTGGAGGCAGCTACTTGGAGTTCAGTGCATACTTTCTCTAAGTATTACCACCTTCCACTTTACTCTAAATCTAGGGCTGGATTTGCCACTGCAATTTTACAGGGCATTTTGGCAGCTCCTAATGCTTTATAGTTTTGCCATCCTCCCTTACCTCTGCTTTGGGATTCTACCCATATGTAAGGACTGCAGCAATGTGAGATGAAGAACATAGTACAGTTTTGTACCTACCATAAATGTAGATGTTCAAGATCCACATTGCTGCAGTCACTCCCAGTCTCCTTCCCTCTGTAGTTGGAGGTGGTTGTGTGGTTTGGGTTGTACATATTGTAAATACGGTTAGTGCAGGGGTGGTTGTTTGTTTTTTGCTGTTTTTTGGCTTTGCCCTTTCTTTGTAGGGCCTTCTGACATCTGGGGCAAGAAAAGACTGAGGATATGACATCGGTCATGCGCTTTTGTACCCTGACGTCCTGATGTCAGTTTTAAGCGCCTTGACCGACGTCAGCCTAATACTTTGGTATTAGGGCGCCCGAGGACAGCGGACTACCCATATGTAAGGACTGCAGCAATGTGGATCTTCGAACATCTACATTTATGGTAGGTACAAAACTGTACTTTACTGCTATGCAAGAAGCTCAGAATTTCCAGATAGAAGATATACAAAAAAGATTGTGAGAGAAATTAGAGAAAAGAAAAATACTTGTACAAAAAAAAACTGTCAAAAGCTTCCAATAAATATATGTGTTCATTAGTACAGCAGATTTATGGAAAAGATTATATAGACCAAGAAACCTTGGGTTTTTTTTTTTGGAAAAATAAGCTAATGGGGAAGTGTGAATATTATAATGAACAAAATCTAGAAATTTTTGAAAAGTACATAAAGAAAATATGGACATGGGAAAGAAAGAGAGATCTGATATGGTGCAGTATTTGTGCAAAGGAGAAAGCCAAATTAATCAACAGAAGAAAGCAGCCCCAAAGACATTTGAAGAGAAATACAAGCAAATCATCCAGATATTAAAAAATTCACAGAGCAAAAAAGTAAACCACAAAGAGGGAATGTAGAACAGATTAGTGAAGTAGAAGTAAAACAAAATAGAAGATGAAGTTATGGAATATATGAGGAGTGAAGGGTTTAGTGTAGAAAGTCTAACATGGGTTATATCACAGCATGATGGAACAATAAGTCCCTCAGATAAGGAGGAGCAGGAGACATTTGAAGAGGAAATATGGACACTGGAAAGAAAAAGAGATTTAACATGCTGCAGTATTTATGCAAAGCAAAAACCCAAACTAATCAGTACAAAAAGAGCAGCACCAAAGATAGTTGAAGAGAAATACAGGCAACGGCATCTGGATATGGAAAATTTTGCAATAAAAAAATAAGAAAACGAAGAGAAAAGTAGAAAAGAGAATTACTAATGGAGAAAAAAGAAATAGTTTGAAATGGAGGTTATGGATTACCTAGTAAGTGAATAATTTAGTGCAGAAACTCTAACTCTGATAACATCACAGCAGGACAGATCCCCAAATTATGAAGAAACTAGAGGAGTGGGAAACATCTGATCAGTTGCCACATGAAGTTACTTTGGAGTCTTCCATAGGAAACCAGTAAAAAATAAAAAAATAAATGTTCAGTCGGAGCTCCACAGCAAGGGAAGGAGCATGAAACTGTGGCAACTCTGATGCAGTTAGTGTTGTGGAATGACAGGCCAGTGAATTCCCATGTGAAAGAGCTATGAATGACAAATAATGAGATTGAAGCGAATATGGCACAGGAAAATGCTCTGAAACTTTCTGTAGAATGTCCGCAGGAAATTGAGAACAAAGAATGTGCCCTCAATTTAGAAGAAAATTATCTAAGAGCAGAGTTCTTGCTTTAATACAGATGACCAGACATATTAAGATCACTAGACTTCAAAATGTCAATAAAACCCCAATAGTTAGAAGTTTGATAAAACTAATGAACACAGTAATTAGGACTGTTCATAGAAATTCATGTGATAATAACAGAAGTAAATAACTGTGCCACTTAATTAATAAAAGATAAAGTCTTACAACAAAAACACAGGGCAGTAAGGAAAGGAAGGGGAGAATTCAGATGCCACCATGGAAGTATCGAATAGTGAAAATTATAAACCAGTTAAGATAAGAAGTATAACTGTTAGAAGAGTATACACAGGGAAATAGATCAATAAAAATACTCCGATGAATGTGATAAAAGCAATTTGCAGTATCAGAACAGATCAGGATCTTTGCACTGTCACAAATAATAAACTAAAAATATCCTTAGAAAATATGCAGTTAAATGTAAAGGAAAAGTACAAAATAAGCAATTTATTGATGACCCAAAAAAGTTTTATAGAGAATTGGGAACAAAGCAAAAGGAATTGAAACACCACCAAAAAAAGAAAAAAAATAGATACATTTCGGAGAAAAATCTCTGAAGATCCTGTGGAACATAACAAAGATGTGAATGGATAGAAGAAGCAAAGGAAAGGATAAGAAATTCAAATGTACAGGATGTAAATGGAATGAGTTAATGGCCAGAGAAATTGAAACATAATGAAGACAAGCTCCTAAATTGGAAAACCCCAGGCCCAGAATGCAGAACCTAACTTTTGGCTAAAAGTATTAACATCTTTACATGAAGATTTAGCCATGAGTAAGAGCTATTTATATGTGCACCCTGAACAGATCCCAAGGTAGTTAATGACAGGAAAATCAATACTCCTAATAGAGTGAAACTGCAAGATAACCTAAAATGTATAGACCAATATCTTGCCTTCCGACGACGTATAAACTATACACTGCAATTGATGCCAGCAAGGTGTTTATAGTCATGTACAAGAAAACTCAGTCATGGCAATGGAGAAGAAGGGAAACAAAATAATGTCATATGGAATAAATGATAATTTGTTGTTGAAGTCATAATGGAGAACTGTAAAAAGGGGAAAAATCTAAGTATGGCATGGATAGACTACAAAAAAGCATTTGACAGTATCCAACATTTGTGGATGAAAGTACTTAAAACTGTATAGGACACATCCTACACTGATTCATTACAATACAGCAACCATGAAACACTGGTAAACCACATTGCAGTTAAGCTTTGATAAAGGACAAAATATTATTCCAGGGATAAATATTCAAAGGGGCATATTTCAGGGTAACTCATCACCACTGCTTTTTTGTCCTGCCCTTAACCCATTAAGCTGTGTACTTAACAGATTAGGTCACGGCTACAATTTGGCTCCCAGAGAACAACAAGGCGTAAAGACTTTTAATTTTATTTTGTGGATGATTTAAGCACAACTGTAAGTGGTCAAAACTTTTTCAGATGATGTAAGAATGTCATTTGGTCTTGGTAAATTCCAAAAGAAACATTTAAAGCAGGAAAGCTACAGCACCAAGAAAACATCAGCTTGGGACAGGAACGTGATGTAAAAGAACTTGAGCAAGAGGGAGCATATAAATATTTGGGAACTGATGAGTGATCAATGTAAAACATGAACAAATGCAAATAAAACTTGGTAAGGAATATTTTGGAAGTCTAAAATTAATACAGAAAACAGTGTTGACATCTAGGAACAAAGTCCAAGATATAAACCAATTAGCTCTTCCTCTCCTAACTTACTGCCCCCAATAGGTGTTGGATCAGTTGGACAGAAAAACAAGAAGGATGCTACATGCTTATCAAATGATTTGGAAAAAGCAATGTATACCAAGACTATATATTCCCCATTCTGAAGGAGGTATAGACCTCCTCAAAATTGATTACATGTATAGATCTGCAATTATAAGACTGCATACATACCTGCTGACCTCACAAAACCCAAACATAGTGAAAGTTTTAAAACATGAGGAGAATTAAGTCTAAGATGACTTCCCTGCTTAGTTTACCAGAAGCATATGTGTGTCAGGAGGGAATAGAAATCAAAGTAGAAGTAGGTAAAAATCAGGCAGCAGCTGAATGTGAGAAAGAAAAAGAAAGAATATAAAGTGAAAAACCAGATGAGAAGGCAGGAAATGTGGAAAATGCATAAATATAGTTGCAAGTATAGGAAACTCCTGGAAGAACTTCATGTTGACCACGATCGATCAGAGGAATAGTTAAGGAGAGGCAAATTCAAACCAAAGGATGAAAGCTTAATATTGGCGGCCCACGATTGTGGGCTTACGTACATGTTGGTTTACAAAGTCAATTGAACATGTGGGAAAAACAGACAAATGTAAGTTTTGTAAAACAAAATTGGAAACGGTCACACACCTTGTTGCTGGTTGTGATATACTAATGGCAGGATGAATGTATACTGAAAGGCATAATAATGTGGTAAGACTTTTGCACTGGGTATTGTGCAAACATTATAATATTGAAGTAGCTGAAAAACACTGGAAACATGAGCCACAAAGCATCATGGAAAATGATGAAGTCTGCATCACATGGGATCATCCATTACCAGCAATTCAAAAGATAGATGCGAGGAAACCAGATATAGTGGTCCATGAATAGTAGGCAAAGCAGCATTGATCATTGATATCGCTACACCCAGTGACTATAGTGTCTTGTGTACAGAGAGAAACAAAGTCATAAAATATCAGGATTTGCAGGCAGAAATGAGAGCAATGTGGAAGGAAGATACCCAGATAGTTCCACTAGTAGTAGGAACAACAGGTCTTACAAAAATGAATCTACAGTCATATTTAGATATGTTACCAATACACGTAACTCCATACGAATTGCAGAAGGAGTCTTTATTGGGCACATTGATGGTGCTGCAAAGAGCACTTCTGGCTGACATCAAAGATTGAAACAATACTAACTTCATGAACTTTAGTCATACTTTAACTTAGGAATGGAGTCCATTCCTATCATGGCATTAGAAACCCAAAAGATTTGGAGAAATTAAAAAGACAGAAATCCTTTAAATGTAGTATTTGTGAAGAATTTTGTGCAGGAGGGTGACCTAATAAAAACATCAGGGGATCCACACGAGGCAGTGTCACATGTTGCAATAGTATACGTTTCAGTGACATGGTAATACACCAGTATGTCTAATGTGGGCAGAAGTAAACCAGATATAAAATCTCAAGAGAAAACAAAAGCAGCATTGATCACTAAAACTGACGTACTCAGTGACTTACAGCATCCAATCTACTGAAAGACACAAACATGTAAAATATCAAGACGTGTAAGCAAAAACTAGAGCAATGCAGAATAAGGATGTACAAATAGTAAATATGCTACCAGTACAGGTAACCCAGTATAAACTACAGAAAGATACAGTTCTGTATGCATTACTGCTGAAGGGAGCAATCCAGGCAGCCATCAAACACTAAAAGACTGAAAAAACTCTGACTTTACAAGCATTAGTTATGCTGTTATGTGGGAATGTAGTCCATTCCTGTCACGGTATTCAAAAAAATAAAAACTTACCAAAATTAAACGGGTGTAGAAAACCTTAAAATGCATTATGTGCAATAAAAGGTTTAAAGACAACAGCGCTATAGATGGTTGTCAGACAACCAACAGTGGGTGGAAAACTTATAAAAGCACTTTTTGAGATAACAGTTTTAGGCATAAATGTTCTCTTTTATGCAATAGAGTTGGAATGTAAACTAGATAGGAGTATGCAAAGTAGAAATAGCAGAAAACACAGCTCAAAGAAGAAATTCTCATCCATGAATGTAAGAATGTAAGGAAAGACCTAGACACACCTGACCAACTTGAAATGAGTAACTATAGTAAAACAGATCACAGAGTGAGACTACAGAAAGCATTAAAGATACTGAGTGGTAGGGAAACCAGTTAAACACAATAACTGGAACCATTAACTCATTCAGACCTGTAGTGCTGTTTTTGCACCACGGAGTTCATTCCTCCATTGTGGGGATAGTTTGGCTATTCTTTCTATGGCAACTGCAGCCCCTGAGAGCACTTATCAGTAGGATAGCATTATTGGCCTTAATGAAGCTGTTAGAGATACGGATTGTGCATCTTTACCTGCACATCTTAAACTGCAACACATCCAACTGGACAAGTTTAAGAAGCAATATAAGTTAAAAGTTGCTCTCTCACTTTGTCTACATGATCCCCTCAGTCTGACCTTAAGGAGTCATCTTCTCTGCTCTATAAGTTTTCCATAGTTTAGCTTCTATAGAGGGCTCCATTTCTGTGCTCCACAATAATGGGTGCCAGAATTATGAACAACACTGAAGGGTTAAACACTCTAGTATGAAACATTAGAGTGCATTTCTTGGATTTTGCCATCAAAAATCAAGATTGAAGTATGGTAGGGATTTGGCTTTCTCTGAGATACCACAGTAATACTTTTATAATTCTATATAATTGTATATATAAACACTTAGAGTGTGTGGACACAGCCCCTATGTAGAGAGGAGCAGAGGTTTCTTTTTTATAAGATGTATGACTTTTGAAAGACCAATCTGGTTGACTAATGCACTGTCTTTGATTGGATTTATGTGCTGATCACAAAACAGGCACATCTAGTCATGACGCCTGCAACAGCACTTGAATGGTTATTTCAGCTCAGGCTTCCCAGAGTTGCACAGGTGTTTTGGCGTCACCAAAGGGTTCACTGTTTCCTTTTATTACTTGAAGCAACAGCAAGGGAGGAAGAGATTGAGCTACAGAAACTAATGTTGCACTCCAGAAAGAACTTCAGTAAAGGGTTGATATAGGAATCAAAGGGTATTCAGCAGTGCAGTTGGATGGAATAGTCTACTGGAAAATTCAAAACTTGTGTGAGGTGAACTCTATGGATGCAAAAACATTGAGAACATGATCTGCATGTAGAAGACTTACAAATAAGGAGATTTCTCCCTATTGCAGTGGCTTAAAGGCTAAAACTAGAACTGTATTTTAAATGTGGTACCCAAACCTCTTTGGTGTTTGTTTAATAAGAGAATAAAGCTATCAAGTGATAAAATAGAAAAGTTGCTACTATTGGCTCCAAATCTGGATAACTTACAAACATCTTTGTGTAGATTTTTGGAATGGTGCCTTATGTCGGATCATTTGGAAGATATTTATGCTACCCTCCTCAAAACAATTTGCACAAGTTTGCAGTTTGGTTCCTTCACAAGAAAAGGCACTTGATAAAATGTGGTGCTAACATTAAAAGTTCTTTGTAAGAGAGAAGAAAAAAACATGAATGACTTGGTGTTAATGGCCAGAAAAAGAATCTACAGTTTGTCTGAGTCCCAGAAACATGAGACTCAACAGTTGGGCTGGAAAAATCTGTGTCTCAAGTTATTACTAAACTAATGGAAATAACTGCATGAAGTTGAGCACCATTTTATGTCTGAACTTTGTCACAAGAGTTTAGGTAAACAACAGCGACCCGTACAATCCAGAACTGCGATTGTAACATTTCCATGGCTTAAGCACACAAGTTGCTTTTTTTTAAGTCATCAACAAAAAAATGTGAAGGCTGACACTTAAATATTTTTGTCTGTGCAAATCTGTCTTTGGATTTAATAAGAAAAAGTCTCAACTATTATTACATAAGAAAGTAATTAAACACATTGTTTTACCAGCAAATCTGAAAATGGTTTAGAGTGATTTGAAATTGTGTGGCATTAATAAAGGGAATAATTTGAAATTCAGTGGTACAGATGCATATTGCTGAATAGAAATTTGCTTTAAACTTGCATAAGTAATATTTTTAAGGTTGCAACTATTTGTATAAGTAGATATGGTTCACGTTTCATTTTCTTTTTTGTTAGTCTACCTAAGTGCTGTTCTCTAATGTACAAAAGATCATTGTATTATCAGGTATTATTTAAACATAGTTTCTTAGACAAAAATACTGTATTTATTTTTGCATAAGTCCAGAAATGCAGCCATATTAAAGCAGGCCTTCACATTTTGCATATAGTAATACACTTTCAATTAGTGAAAATAACCTTCAGCCATGAATACTGATGAAAATAAAATGTGCTAACAGAATATACAGTACTTTGAGTACAATAAAATGTGCTAACAGAATATACAGTACTTCGAGTGCAATAAAATGTGCTAATACAGTACTTTGAGGACAAAAAAGATCTTGTTTTGGCAGGATGAGGCTTAGGAACTGAAGTTAAAGAGAAATGTAAAAATTTACAGGATTTTGGTATTATTAGGAGGTACTTCAGACTCATTTAGTTCATTTGGACTGATATGCAGAAGAAAGTCATTGCAGTGCAGTCCTCAGAAGTTTGATACAGACACTCAGGAGTACTTGCAGAAGTCATGTCAAATAACCAGCGTTCCAGAATATTAATTATATTACTCAGGAGGAAAGGAATATGAGTGCAGAAGCTACAGATATAATTATCAGCACTGTTGTTGGAGACAGATTTGACATTTTGAGTACAGAATTTACAGCCAGTGTAATGAATGCAGAAGCTATGGACATTAACATTTGATATGGATATTTGACATCTACCTCTGCTGTATAGGATCATAGCATCATAGGAAGTTAATAAGCCATTACAAGCTTAGCCAAGTTCTTACCCTTATTTGCATAATCAGTACCTATTACCCTGTCCAAGAGGGACACAGATGGAACCCCTGAGGTGAATTTTGGTCACCCATCCAATCGTCCAAATTGTGTTTGAAGAGGACCAAAGAGATGCTATGCTTGACATGAAATGGGAGTCTGTTCCAAAGGTGTGGTAAACCTCTGGGAGATAAATCTGTCCCTCCAGCAGGTTTTATTAATATCACATACCAGGTTAAGGTCTTTAGAGCGAGTAAGCAGTGCACCACTTGACTTACAGATATGCATTTCCAATAAAGCAGGATCACCTCTGAGTAGTCTGTATGAAACAGAATAAAGTGACAGTGATTTCAAATGACACCAGTAGGACAGATGCTGAAGACCTTGAATTTTCCTTGTGAGGAAACTTGTGGTTTCTTCATTGCTGCAGGTGCTTGGAAAGGTGCATACCAAAAGGGGGGTTGTACTCAATTATTAGCCTGATGAGAGAAGAGGACAGGGAGGTTATAACTTCTTTTTTTCTGGATGCAGTGCCCTTAATGAGATGAGCAATATAAAATGCCATTCTTACCACTATGGAGACATGGTGGTCAAAGGTAAATTTGCTGTCAACCTGTGTGCCCAGATATCTCACCACTGAGTGTGCACTTAAGGTGTTGATATTGATATGGTAGTTAGCAGGAACATTACTCTTACCAAAAGGAATGATAATACATTTTTTTTGCATTGAGTTTAAGGCCAAGACTTTCACACCAATCATTTGTTTGTGTAAGACCCTCTTGTAGGATGTTGACATCATTTGGATATTCTATGACCACTCCCAGTTTGCAGTCATCAGCAAACTTTGTCAGCCACAGACCTTTAGTTTTTGCTTGTACTTCGGAGAAATAGATTCCAAACATTAGAGGTCCCAGGACTGATCCCTATGGAACACCACTGGTTGCAGGTCTGCTGTTGGAGATGGATTTCACTATTTTGACTATGAGTTTGATCAGTGAGCCAGTTAGCAATACATCTAGCAATATAAATTTTGATGCCTAGTTGGGTGACTTTGTCAATGATGCCTGAGTGGAGGACAGTTTCAAATGACTTGGCTAAGTCCAGGTAGGCTGTATGCACAGATTTCCCTTCATCCAGGGCCTTGGTAACTGTCTCAAAGATGTCCACCGGATTTAACAGGCATGATCTCCCTTTTACAAATCCAAACTGAGTAGGGTCAAGTGTTTGGTTCGTAGGTAAGTACTAGGCTATCTGCCCATGGGCATTTATAAGCCTAGCCACAGAGTGACGGCTTTCGCTTCCCCATTAGATTAGTAACCTGGGCCTCTGTCAACAGGGCTCCTGAAGTGATCCCAGGGTAGAACTTACGATTACCCATCCACTCATCAAGATTTCTCTTGAAGAGGGTCAGAGACGAGCTCTGTCGAATATGGATTGGGATTCTATTCCAGAGTTTGGGGAGTCGCTGGGACAGGAATCTATCCCTCCAGCATGTCCTGTTTATTGTTGTACATAGGTTCAAGTCGCTAGAACGAGTGGTTCTGAGGGATCTCGTTTTTTTGAGGTGAAGCATGTCCGTTAGTTCAGGGTTTGACATGGCCCTATAGGTCAGGCATAGGTCACCTCTGAGCAGACGGTAAGCCACTGAGAAGAGCTGGAGCTTTTTTAGTCGTGCTTCATAGGGTAATTGCTTAAGGCCCTTAATCCTCTTAGTGAGGTACTTCTGTGGTCTTTTTAGTTGTTTCAGGTGTCTAGTGAGGTACATCCCAAATGGGGCATTGTACTCTATTATGGGTCTAATGAGTGAGGAGTAAAGGGGCACAATCACCTCCTTGGATCTGGATGAGAAACCCTATGTGCCACATAGAAGGATTTCCTGACCGTTTTGGCTATGTGGTTATCAAAGAAGAGCATGCTATCTACTTAGGTACCCAGGTCCCTAATTACTCCTCCTGTACTTAGTGGACTCCCATCTATGTGGTAGTTTGTAGGTACTTTGTTTTTCCCAAATGGGATTACTATGCATTTTTTGGCATTTAGCTTGAGGCCGTGACTTTGACACCAGGTGTTTGTCTCTGTGAGACCCTTTTGCAGGATGTCTGTGTCAGCTAAAGAGTCAATTATTGCACCCAATTTACAGTCATCTACGAACTTGGTTAGCCACAGTCCCTCCGCCTTTGCCTGTACTTTAGAGAAATATATACTGAACAGGAGGGGTCCCAGGACTGAGCCCTGTGGGACTCCGCTTGTGACTGGTTTAGAGTCAGACATGGCGCCTGCCGCTCTTACCGTGTGGGTTCTGTCTGAGAGCCAATTGGCAACCCATGGGGGTTGATATTTAAGCTGGTGAGTTTGTCTATGATTCCTGAGTGTGGGATGGTGTCGAACGCTTTAGCGAGGTCCAGATATGCTGTGTGGACCACCTTCCCTTCATCTGTGGCCTTGTTGACTGTTTCGAAGAAGTCAACCAAGTTCAGAAGGCAAGATCTGCCTTTAACAAAGCCGAACTGGGTGGGGTCCAGTGTCTGGAGGTTCCCAATGTCCCTGTTAATGAGCTCCATGATAATGCATTCCATGGCTTTGCAGACCAAGCTAGTCAAGCTTATAGGGCGATAGTTCCCAGGGTCAGTTGTGGCACCACCTTTGTGGAGTGGTACGACTGTTGCTGTACGCCATTCTTTGGGTACATAGCCTGTAGAGAGGCTGAGTTTGAATAGTGATTTGAGATGGGGGGTTAGTTCATTTTGAAGCTCATGTAAGACACAACCTGGGATAGAATCTGGTCCCATTGATGCTGTGTTTTTGGCCTTTGCAAGGGCTGTCTTTACTTGTGTGATATCTGGAGTGCCACATTCTTCTGGGATGGGTGCTAGCCCCTTTGGTGGAGAGGGGGGGGTGAAGTTTGCACTGAACTTGTCAGCCAGGATGTTGGCAATGTCGGTTGGTTCAGTGTATTTATGGCCATTATGCACTAGCTCGGAGCATATCTGAGAGTTTGCCCCTAGACTCTTGACATAGTTAAAGAAGGCCTTGTGGTTATCCTTAGAGTCATTGGCTATTTTTCTTCGGGTTGGCCTTGGATGATTTAATGAGGGAGCGCAGTTTTTTACTGATGTTAATCAGAGATGCCTTCTTATTTTGGGATTTTGTTCTATCTTGCAGGAGTTTCCTCCTTCTGTTGTAAAGTTTATTTATGGCCGGGGTCCACCAGACTGGCTTCCTCTTTTTTGAGGAATTGGTCTTGGTTTTACTTGGGATGGCTCGGTCCATGCATTCTTGAAGGTGTTCATAGAATGCACTTGTAAAGAATTCTGCCAATGGGTCATCATTTTCCATTTGATTGGGAGCTTTGAAACTTCCCACCTCGGTCTTGAGGAGTGTGAAGTTGGCTTTAGAGAAGTTTTTTACCTTGATTTCCTTGACTTGGGGGGGGTCGGGATGTGGATGTCCAGTGTGATTAGTTTGTGATCTGATCTTACCAATGACGAGTTTACCTCAGGTGTGGAGCATAGGTTCCCCATGTTAGTGATGACCAGGTCCAGTATGTTGTGACTTCTTGTGGGAGTGGTGACCAGCTGTTCAAGGGCGTTTGAGTTTATAAACTCAAGGAAGCATTGGGCTAGGGCGTTTGAGCTTGAGTAGTTTTCCCACTCAATGTTTGGATAGTTGAAGTCACCCAGTAGCATGGTGTTGGGTAGAATCTTCATACTTTCTAATGTTCTCAGGAATGCTGTGTGAGGGTCCTGAGACAAGGTGGGAGATCTGTAGCAAGTTATAAATTGAGCAGTCAATTTACCCGCTGTCAGTTGCACTTGGATGGTCTCAGATTCCGCGTGCTGTGCTACTAACCTGGAGATGTGGGTGTTCTTGATGAATATGGACACACCCCCTCCTTTTGTGTTCCGGTCCTGGTTTTGGGACCTAAAGGTATGGTAGGAGTTATAGCCTGGTAGTGCTGGGGTGCTCTCTGGGCCTTGAACCAGGTTTCTGTCACTGCACATACGTCGATTTCTTCCATACTAAGGAGAGCCTTGAGTGCGTGAATTTTGAGGTTTAGACTTCTGGCGTTGAGCAGCATTACCCTCAGTTTTTGTTTATTATTGTTGTTTATGGATGCGGGTTTGTCTTTTGAGCCTTGCCTAAAAAAGGCAGTATTGGGACGGCAAGAGTCTTGGCCAGTATTCGAAAGCCCAGGAGCGACAGGTGCAAGCCGTCTCTGGCAAAGCAACGTGGCTTGTCAAGCATGTCGTCCCAGGCTGACAAGTACTGGATCCCCTTTGAATGACACCAGTAGTTTAACCAATTGTTGAAGCTGATCATTTTTTCTTCATATGCTGGCATCATTTTGGGTGAGGGCAGGATGCTACTCAGAGTCAGAGTCATACCAGCCTGGGCTACATGGTCAGAGAGCTCCTCCATGTCTCTTTTCATGTAGTCCAGGGAGGTATGTCTCAGGTCATTTACGCCAACATGTACAGTGACAGAGTCATATTTGTACTTGTTGTGGAGTGACCTGAGTGCATGTGTTATGTGGCGGATTCTGGCACCCGACAGGCAGCTTACGGTAACCTTCTCTTTGTTCAGTCTAGTGAGTGGGATGTCTGTGTGCCTGATGATAGAATCACCAATTACTAGTGTTAGGTGTGTTATTTAGCCTTAGGGGCTGTTTTTGCTTGGCACACTGACGTTGTGATGTATGTGTTACTTGGTTTCTGTTGTGGGGTGGGGGTTGCTTGGGTGTATGCTTAGGAGGTCTCTGCTGTGTAGGCAGGTTCTTATTTAGAGCCTCCGAGTATGTTTTTGTGTGTTTCTGAGAGTTGTTTTGTGGTGCAGCTGTGGCTGGTCTGTTTGAGTCTGGTAATGTGGTGCTAGTGTTGCCCTTCTCCTTGTGACTGGTTGAAAGAGCTTAGCCTCCAGTTTGGCTGTGTAGCTGCATCTCTCACATATGTTTGTGTTGGTTGGGAGGAGGAGGGGTGGTTGTCTGTGTACATGAGGCAATTGTAACATTGCCTCAGGATGCCTAGATTCACCAGCTGGACTGGAGAGCACACCTGAAGCTGTCCCTTGAACATGCCTGAATAGATGGTTGGGACTGTATTGCTGATTGGATGAGTAAAGAGCCTTATACTTCCTGAGTATAGGGCTGAAGTGCAAGCTGTAAGCTAGTGCTAGTTTTAGTAAGTTTTAGTAAGTGCCGGTCTTAAATTGCCTTATTTCTAGTGCTGGGTAGAAGTGTCTCAAGTTTCAAAGGAAAAACTGAAGTGCAGACTTCGTGGAGTCTGGAATAGTTTAACCGCAGCTAAACAGCTCTGTGCGGTGTGCAAAACCGCGCTAAGCAGTTTTTATACCAGGGAGATCAAAAAGGATAGAAATTAGCCCAAAATGGCCAATGAGCTACAAGTTGCTGGGCTGGGACCACTCCTACAGGGACAGATAGGCTGCTCAGAGTTCCCTCTCTCACAGTGAACAAGGAAGCCACCTAATTATCCAAGTATGATATGGGAAACACAGGAACCTTTACCACAGTCCTGGATTCAGCAAAGCCTGAAAACTGGACTAAACTAGTTCAGAAAGGCAGGAAAACAAGGAATTTTTTTTGTGTTTTTTTTTTTCAGAAACAACAGAAATGCAGAGCTTAAATTACTTTAAATACACAGAGGAGGCCAGCACACTTGAGTGTGTAGCCTGCGACTGTGTTACAGGTAACTTAAATGCAAAAACGACAAACAGCAACTTTTTTTCAAGTGCAACAAAGAAATAAGTACAGTAAGCAATGCAGATATCACTAGGGATCCACAGAAGCGCTGAAAAGTCGCGTTTTAGGCAGAATTAGCATTTCAGGGAAACAACAAGCAAAAACAATACTTAATCAAGTCCAAAGTCTCTCTTTTGTCTCTCGGCCGCTTGTAGGACTCTGCAGGGCACCACGAGGAGCGTGCTGAGCTGTATACAAGCGTAAAATTGCACTAAGTGGTTTTTATACCAGGGAGATCAAAAAGGATAGAAATTAGCCCAAAATGGCCAATGAGCTACAAGTTGCTGGGCTGGGACCACTCCTACAGGGACAGATAGGCTGCTCAGAGTTCCCTCTCTCTCATTGAACAAGGAAGCCACCTAACTATCCAAGTATGATATGGGCAACACAGGAACCTTTACCACAGTCCTGGATTCAGCAAAGCCTGAAAACTGGACTAGACTAGTTCAGAAAGGTGGGAAAACAAGGATTTTTTTTTTGTTTTTGTTTTTTTTTTCAGAAACAACAGAAATGCAGAGCTTAAATTACTTTAAATACACAGAGGAGGCTAGCGCACTTGAGTGTGTAGCCTGCGGCTGTGTTACCGGTAACTTAAATGCAAAAATGACAAACAGTAACTTTTTTTAAAGTGCAACAAAGAAATAAGTACAGTAAGCAATGCAGATATCACTAGGGATCCACGGAAGCACTGAAAAGCCACGTTTTAGGTGGAATTAGCATTTTAGGGAAACAACAAGCAAAAACAATACTTAAGTCCGAAGTCTCTCGGCCGCTTGTAGGACCCTGCAGGGCACCACGAGGAGCTTGCTGAGCTGTATACAAGCGCAAAACTGCGCTAAGCGGTTTTTATACCAGGGAGATCAAAAAGGATAGAAATTAGCCAAAAATGGCCAATGAGCTACAAGTTGCTGGGCTGGGACCACTCCTACAGGGACAGATAGGCTGCTCAGAGTTCCCTCTCTCACAGTGAACAAGGAAGCCACCTAACTATCCAAGTATGATATGGGCAATACAGGAACCTTTACCTCAGTCCTGGATTCAGCAGAGCCTGAAAACTGGACTAGACTAGTTCAGAAAGGCGGGAAAACAAGGAATTTTTTTGTGTTTTTTTAGAAACAGAAATGCAGAGCTTAAATTACACAGAGGAGATTATCTATATCTTTGTTGGTAAGGTCCATGATGCTTTGCAGATGAGGCTAAGGCAGGCTGATGGATCTGTAGTTCTTTGGGTCAGTGGAAGCACCACCTTTGTGGAAGGGAATAACGGCGGCTGTTTCCCATTTAGCTGGTATGAAGCCGGTGCTTACATTATGCTTACATTATGTTTGAAGAGTACCCAGTAATTCATGTTGGAGCCCATGTAGGATGCAGCCTGGGATGTTATCAGGTTCCATAGATACTGTGTTTTTGGCCTTAGAGTGGGCATTTACAACCTGCTCTGCAAACATAATGTTTATTCGGAAATGAAAGTTTGTGACAGAAAATAGTCTTGCAAGAAATGTTGCATTTTACCTCAGGTTTGTAGATGACTTGTGTTTTTTTATTTGGAAAGGGGAAGAAGTTAGTTTTAATAAGTTTTATGATTACCTTTCCACTGCTAGTTCATCTTTAAAATTTAAGAAAACTTTATCAACAGAGAATTTAGATTTTTTAGATGTAATGATTTTTAAAGACAAGAATGGGACCTTAGGCACTCAGCTTTATAGAAAACCTGCAGAAAGGAATGCATACTTGCATCAACATGGTATGCATCTGCAATTTATGTTTGAAAATGTAGTGAAGCATCAACTTCTAAGGGTAGTGAAACTGAATACAAATTATGGTAATATGGACATACAAATAGACAATATTGTTTCAGATTTTGCGAAGAGAGGTTTTGATAAGAAAAAAGTGACTAACATCTGTGATGAGATTGTGAAACATAGGGCAACCATTGCCAAACTGATTTTTTTTGAGGGAAACAGGACAGGAAGCAGTTACAAAGAGTAAACAGAACAGAATTAGATGTTGACTTCTAATAAGAACACTAGAAGTATAGAGCAAATACTTAACAAATACTGGCACAATCTTATATGATATACTTGAGCCGAGTGCTATAATCACTGAAAAAACAAATTTTGGGTATAAGAAAAGCCACAATCTAAAACAAATGTGTTACAAAGAACAGACATGAGTGAATGAATGTATACACTCTAAAAGAAGAGGTACATCTAAATGTGGCAGGTGTAGTTTTTTGCAGTTTTATAGATGTGAGTAAGGTTTTTACACATCCAGTGACAGGAAAGGAAGTTAAACAAATGGCATATGGTAACTGTGAAACACATTAGTCTGCTTAGCTGTATGTAATGTATGTCAAGCATACTGTACAGGAAAAACAAATCAGAAGTTTAAAGAGCACATTTCCAGCCATCTATCTGAAATAAGATGAGATGTTAACTAACGCTTTATATAAACATATGAAAGAGAAAGGAGTAAATCATACCTTTGCATTTTCTATTCTTAATGTAGTAAATGACACAATTCATGGAGGGAATATTAATTGTAGGACAGAGGTAGAGGAGTTGGATTGGATTTTACGCCTTAGGGCTCACATTTTACCAGGTTTAAATAGCAGTGTCTCTTTAAAACCTATGCTGAAAGATTTGCATAAACAAATCTAATTGAAGATGCTATGATGTGACTGAGATGCTGTTTAATGGGTTACTTGTGTTGCTTGTTTTACTTTGCCTGAGGAAGCCTTATGAGGCGAAAGTTTTTACTAGCAATATTAAGTTTGAATAAAGCTTTTTTATCGAGCGATTCATGGTTTCAGTGACTTTGTATTGATTTTATTTTTTTTATTTGAAGTACACTGGTTTTTTTTTTTCATTACTAGCTGTTTTTTATATTTGGTATTAACTAGAAATGCTATGCAACACCAAATATGCAGGAACAGAGACTTCCTGGATTTTATAACTACTAACTCCCTGGGCCAGATTGTGAATATGCAGACCAGGAGCACAAACATACTTGATGTTGTTCGCACCAATATGGGACAGTACTGCACACCGCCTAGTACAGTACCCTTTCTGGTAAGGTCTAACCACAGAATAAAACCCGAAACCCAGCGAACGTTGGAATGTTCAGGAACTACTCTAAGGCTAATTTACTTCTATTATGGGATACCTGGCAAGATTTCAAGCCACCATAAACCCTGAAAGCTGTGGAGCATATTGTTAATTATTTTGAGGAAGCTGTACCCACCAGGAATAAGTGCAGAACATAATCAAAAAACAAGCCACCATGGTGGGATCACAACATCAGTAGGCTATACAACATAAGGAAGAAAATAATGACAAACATTAGGAGAGGTGGCACCCAGCAGGTACAAGCACTCTCATCAAACCAAATAAACAACTGAGGGGGCAAATGAAGTCTACCAAAGCCTGGTTTGAAGTAAATCTGGCATTTCAGGCCGAGGGCAACCACAAGGCATTATTTAGCTATGTCTGCAACCTCAAAGGCAATACACAATTGTGTGCAGAGCCCATTGTTAATGGAGCCACCAGTACTGAGCCAGAAGATATAGCAAACCTACCGGCAGAGAAATTAATCTCTAACTTTACCTCTCTCTCCTCCACAACCACCCCTCAAGAAATACTATTACTAAGAAACAAGTCCACAATGCTCTCTCTGGAATCACTATTTAACTGTAGCCTCCAAACAGGCTTTGAGCCCTCACAAACAGAGAACAGCAACAGTCATCCCTTTGCACAAAGGTGGGCCAACTACAACTTCTGGAAACTAAAGACCCATAAGTCTCATTAGTCTCATATGCAAAGCCATGGAAAGAATTATCATAGAAATGATTGATAATGACATAGGAAACCTCCAAATAGTGGATTCAACTCAATTTGTTTTTCTTCTAATCAGGTCCCAAAACAATGGATGAGGGCAAAACTGTTCACACTGTCTACCTTCACCTAGCCTAGACAGTTGACACAATACTTCACTGAGGCATTTTTGACAAACTCAAGAGCTTGGGTATAAATTCTTTTGTCACCTAGTGGATAGCTAGACCCAGGAACTTAGAAGTGGGGAGTCCACCTTTACAAAGAGGCTGTTCACAAGCAGAGTCCCTCAAGAATCAGACATGGGATCACTTCTTTTTGGCATTTACTTCTCTGGAATGAAGGGCAATGTCAAGGGCATCTAGTGGACCACATTTGCACACAATTGCAAATTAGGAGCAGTCATAGAATCTGCCAGCAGTACTAAATTTCTCCAGGAAGGGCTGACATGGATTAAAAATAAATGCCAAGAAATGCATAATAGCATCCTATGGGAAGTCATCTACCCCTGGTAACTCATATTGACAGCACACCCCTAAGAGTCGACCCAGGAGTCAGGGACTTGGGAACACAAGTAGACATCTAGCCTTTGACCATTATATGTCTACAGTAGCTAGGAAATGATTCTATGTTGTGCAACTTATAAAAAAAAGGCATGGCATCTAGGTCAAAGGCCGTCATTGTCCCACTATATTCAGCATTTATTAGACCTATTGCTGCGTACATTGCCCCCTTTGGTGTGTATCTAAAGAGGCACATCCAACAATTACAACATCCACACAAGTTCCTCACTAAAATAATACAGGGCATAAGTAACATGTCCTACACAGACCACCTCAAAGAACTATCCCTATATTCTGTCTCCTGCAGCCTGTTTTGGGGAAATCTATGACTGGCATACAAGGCATTGTTAGACCCCACCCTGATAAAACTCATACATATCTACAAAGCAAACAGCACCAACATTACCCATTCTAAATGCATAAACCTTGTCGGTGATATGAATAGGACCTGCTAGTGAGACAGGTATGTACCTGTAACCCCTTCTGTGAATAGACTCTATCCATGTAAAGCAGAGTTCCTTCATAACCGAATTCAAGTGTAACTTGGACATTTACATGAAGAACAGGGAATTCATCTCTGGTTTAGTATCTTTGCCTCTAATGGAACATGCAGCCGGTAAATAGGCCCTTTCTTATAAATGTACCAAATCACAAGCTTATGCTTACACTTATCAAGGGTAACAGAACTTGGAAACATTTGGGATGCATGGCTTGGCTTAAAAAAACCCTAGTGGCCATTAGTCAAGCACATACATATGAACCTATGAATCAGTTGTACCTAACAAAGTTAAGCAAAATGTCCAGTTCCAGAATATTTCTCTGTTTTGAGAAGTGATAGTGTATTAAAATGTTTCTTTTCCATTATTAAATGTTGTTGTAAATGTGATATCCATTATATCAGTATGCTGGGTTAAGGCAATAAAAGGACCTTTTAAAGTTCCTTTGGTAAGAGGGTTATGCATGGACAGCATGGAAAGTGATAGCACAACCTATAGATAAAGGAGGGGTTGGAATGCTACAACCTATAGTTAGAGGAGGGGTTGGAATGCTACAACCTATAGATAAAGGAGGGGTTGGAATGTTACAACCTATAGATAAAGGAGGGTTGGAATGTTACAACCTATAGATAAAGGAGGGGTTGGAATGCTACAACCTATAGATAAAAGAGGGGTTGGAATGCTACAACCTATAGATAAAAGAGGGGTTGGAATGCTACAACCTATAGTTAGAGGAGGGGTTGGAATGCTGCATGCAGAAGCCCATGTGACAGTTAATCTGTTTCCATTACTGAGTTAAGTGGAAGTATGGTTCTTTTGTGGTTGAAGAAATTATTCACAGTGGTCACAAATAAAGAAGACATCATGAATTGGACCTGATTTGAAGAGTACCAGTTTGTCTTGTGATTCTGATTTGTATTTTTGAGCAGGCAAAATAATAAACTTTTGATAATACCTCTGAGTTGTAGGGCAAAACTGAAATTGTACTACATTTTTCACTGTTAGAATTGATTGCTTAATCTGAAAGACTATATAACCAGCTCAGGAACAGTTGCTAGGTCAGTCAGTGATGGGCTGTTTAAACAACATGGGAATTATATGGATAAGATGTTTTTCAAATGAAAAAGCTTGATTTAATTTGTAATCAAAATTAATGTGCTCTAGAAGAAGGAAAAAAAAGCATAATGTTAATGACAGATGGGGCAGTGGTATGCTAATTACAGTGTTGGACAAATTAATAGAAATGTTGACAAAAAATGGAAATCTTAGTTTCTGTAGTGACTTTCAGTCTGGCATTTGCAAAAATGCACAAAATCATTTCATTTTGCTAATTCACTAAGAAAATCTGTCTTTTACAGGTTGTATCTGAGCAGCCAAGTGCTCTAGATTGTTTGTGTGTGTGTGTCTATACATATATTTTGGTTGAAAGGCCATGGCCATGATCAAGATATGCTGTTCATGTTGTGCGAAATTAGGGTGTTCTGCATTTTGACTATCGCACATTGCATTGGCCTCTTAGCAGGTTGAGACCTATGGCCTGATTTGCTGTGAACCAACCCCATAAATTCCAGCACTGTACTGCACTCCAACAACTCAGTTGGCTTGAATTACCCAATATCCTGTCACTCAACCAACTCATCATTGCACACAGCATCGTCCACAATCCTAATCACTGCCCTGCTCTCCTCAACATTGTTGAGGTAAACACAAACCCCAGGTCCCTGAGATCGTCAGACAAACTTATCCTAAAGGTAAAAAAATCCAAAAACTATTACGGAGACTCGCTTTATCCTAATAAAATATCCAGCTCATGGAACCTATTGCTACAGGAAATGCGTAATAATCCTGACAGCTGCACATTTAAATTACTTTTAAAAGAACATCTCATTAGCCATTGGTTATGCTGCTGTACCCACCCAGGCTGACTCCTCCAGCCTGACTGATCTACTCTAAGGTCATACATATTTCTGTATTTCAAAGCTATTTTATACTTGTGTGGCTTTCACTCTTCCTCCAAACCATTATTTTTTGAACTTTTTGATTCCTTCTCTTTATTCCTTCAAAAAGAAAAAACAGAAAAAAGATAGTGATTAAATAGTATCCTGGTGTAAGCTTCGTATCCTGTACATTATATATAATCTACTGTACCCGTTTTCAATGTATTTAAAATTTGTAACTTCCTTTATCTGGTTTGGAACTTCTTTTATTTATTTATTTATTTGCATTATTGTTAGTTTAACTACTTGTCTTGGAGTTTTTTTCTCTCCGTGTCTCCACTGAAAACAGTCCCCCGGCCCAGTCAGTCACTACACAGTAAACAAATGTAAAATAAAATAAATAAATAAAAATAGAAAGTTGTTGCATAGTGACGGTGCTCCACAGTCTTAAAAATGGGTAAGTTGGCTCACTTAATGCCACAAAAGCATGCATAAGCTGAGATTCTGCTCAAAGGTGTTCCTGGATCAGAAATCTCCAAGAAGGTCAGAGTTACTTGCCTGTCAGCTGAATTTGGAAGAAATTGAATACCGAAGGAATGCTGGAACAACAGTCTGATACAGTGAGTTCCAGAACTGTTTGATGGAGACTTCTGGACGCTGGGTTTTAAAATATTCTAAGGAGTTGTACAGCTGCAATCAAAAAAAAATAGTGAAATCTTTTCATAGTCTAATTTGAATTGACAGTCCCATCCCCCCACATTTTGATAAATGTGTTGCTACTTTTCAAGAATTACAAGAAACATATTTTTCTGGCTTTTCTCTGAATGTTACAGACATCTTTAATACTACATTTGTCATCCTAAAGTGTAAAATAGTATAAACAGCAAACAAACATTAAAGCTTAGCGTTTCCATACTGTGATGCTGCTTATGTAAATTTGTCAAAAGGGATGACAACTGTCTTTGAACCATTGACATTCATTTGTTCTGTATTGCTATGAAAGGCATGGCTACATGTGAAAAGACGGTGGAAATCAGTTTCACACCTCTATCTTTTTTACTGCAATTTCTGATTTACTGATATCAGCAGGAATAATTACACATACAAGATTATCAGCAGTACATGACTACAAATTTCTCTGTGTCTGTGGTATTTCATGCAAATGTAGAAAAAATCCTCTTCAAATTATGTGAGAAGTTAAGTTTAAAAGTAGATGGTCTTTTCCTTCCTTTGATTCCAAGGCAAGGAAATTAAGGATGTTCTTCATGTTTAACTGTTGCAGTCATCACATTTGGGTTATCTGCTTGCAGTAGCCCTCAGTCAGCCTGATTATCAAAGTCTTGGGTCCTGCATCTGTTGCTGTCTCATCTTCCATGACGTCAGGTAGTCAGGGGTATAAAGCATGCAGCCGACACCATTACATCAGTCTTTCTAGCCATGCGGTGCCCGAAGCAGAAGCAGTTCGCAAGTGCCGGTCGTCCGATTCCTGAAATTTTCATTTTTGAGTTTCAAAACCGAAGTTTTCAACTAAAGCTAAGTACCCAGTTGGGGAAACTTTTTCTTGCTCTAAACCGATGTCAGTAAAAGTCAATAATTGTATTTCTTGTGGAAAGCAAATACCTCATAAAGATTTTCATTCATACTGTATTCCTTGCCTAGGCCCTGACCACGACATACCTCGCTGTCAGTTTTGTGCCTTATTTAAACCATGAACCATTAGTCGTCGGTATATTTTCGCTTCTAAATATTTTAGTACTCTGTTCAATTATCCAGATATGCCTTCGGTAAGCCACCCGACTACCGACATTCCGTAAAAATGCAAAGATAAAGACAGAGACAGGCCGCCTAGGTCCAAAGCTGCCGACGATGCTTCTCCTAAGCTAGTCGCCAGTTCGCCGGTACTCCGTGAGGTGTTTTCGCAGCCCCTGATAACCACTACTTCAGATTCGCAGGCCTCTACAGAGACCCATTCGGAGTCCGGTATGCCGCGAGATGCTTCAACTGTGGAACCTGCGGATGTCTCTACCTTGGATGGGTCCAGAGCCGCTGTGCAGGCACTGGCTTCTGAGGGTGTATTCAGGTCTACTGACTTGCATGTTAAACCGACGCCATCTTCTTCTTCAAGGCCTAAAACTCGAACCATGCCTAGGAAACCGATGCCCAGACCGCATGGTCAGGCCTCTATGCCTAAAAAACAAATGATAAGAATGGCTGAAGACCTTATTACTTTAATCAGGGGAAGCCAGCCTTCCCCCTTTGAGACCTAGAACTGCATTTGCTTATGATACTTCTGACCACGATTCTGAAATTTCTGTCTCCTCTGATGACCAGGATTTACCTTTATCTACCTATGAGGATTCTGATGCAGAGGATTCTATTCCCTCTGCTTCTCCCCCAAAGGATTTTTCTTTTGGTAAAACCTTGCATACTCTTAGGGAGCATTTTCACTGGGAAAGCCAGGATTACTCATATTCTAAAAAGAGGCTTAGAGATTTCTTACTCCTGCCCCAACACAGGCCTTTAGCTATCCCTCCTGTGCTGGACATTGTAGACTACTGTGGCAATGTGATTATCAAAGGAGAGACTACTGTCCACCTGTGTCCCAAGGTCTCTTATTACACATTCGGTGTTAAGTATACTACCGCCTATGTTGTAGCTCATGGGTACAGAGTTTTTACCAAAGGGGATGACAATGCACTTTTTGGCATTGAGCTTGAGGACATGGCTTTGACACCAGGCATCTGTCTCAGTGAGGCCCTTTTGTAGGATGTCCACATCATTAGGAGTTTTGATTATGGCTCCTAGTTTGCAGTCATCTGTGAACTTCATTAGCCAAAGACCTTCTGTGTTAGCCTGTACTTCAGAGAAGTAGATACCAAACAGGAGAGGACCCAGGACTGAACCCTGTGGTACTCCACTTGTCACTGGTCTGAAGTCGATTTGGAGTCTGTTACTTTCACAGTGTGGGTTCTGTCAGTTAGCCAGTTGGCAACCCATCTTGTGACATAGGGATTTATACCTAGTTTAGTGAGTTTATCTATAATTCCACAGTGGGAGAGGGTGTTGAAAGCCTTGGCAAGATCTAGATAGGCTGTGTGAACCACCTTACCCTTGTCTACGGCTTTGGTGTCTGCTTCAAAGAAGTCTATCAGGTTTAGGAGACATGATCTGCCTTTTACAAACTCGAACTGGGTGGGGTCCAGAGTTTGGAGATTACCAGTGTCTTTGTTTATAAGTTCCATGATGATACATTCCATGGCCTTGCAGACCAGGCTCATCAGGCTAATGGGGAGGTAGTTCCCGAGGTCTGTGGTGGCTCCCCCTTGTGGAGTGGGATAACCGTTGCTGTGCGCCATTCAGCAGGCACAAAGCCTGAGGTGCGGCTATAATTGGACATGGTACTTAGGTGGGGTGCCAGTTCATTCTATAGTTCGTGTAGAACGCAGCCTGGGATGTTGTCTGGTCCCATGGATGCTGTGTTCTTGGCTTTGGAGAGTGTGGTTTTTACCTGTGCAGCCTTGATTACAGGAACTTTGCATTCTTCTGGTGTAGAGATGGGCTCTTTAGGGGGTGAGAGGGGGGTAAAGTTAGCACTGAACCAATCTGCTAGGATGTTGGCAATATCAGTTGGGTCTGTATATTTAGTGCCATTGTGCTGTAACTCAGAGCAGATCTGAGTGTTGCCATTGAGATTCTTGACATAGCTATAGAATGCTTTGTGGTTGCCTTTAGAATCAGTGGCAATTTTGTTTTCGTAACTAGCTTTGGAGGATTTTATCAGGGATCACAGCTTCTTACTGAGGCTGACCAGGGAGCTCCTCCACTCATGGGATTTTACTCTCTTTTGCAACAGTTTCTTCCTTCTGTTGTACAGTTTGTTTATGGCAGAGGACCACCAGATTGGCTTCCTTTTTTTGGAGGATAGCGTCTTGGTTCTGTTTGGGATAGCATGATCCATGCACCCATGTAAGTGCTTATAAAGTGCAATTGTGTTGGATTCAGTAGTCGTAACTGTATTGTCCATCTGCATGGGTGTCATGAAGTTCACCACTTCTGTATTAAGAAGCATGAAGTTGGCTTTGGAGACATTTTTTAACATGGTTTCCTTAATGGGGGGTGTGGGCAAAATGTGGATATCTAGGGTAATTAGCTTATGGTTGGATCAGACCAATGAGGCATTGACTTCAGGTGTGGAACATCGGTCACTCATGTTGGTAATGACTAGATCTAGGATATTGTTGCCCCTGGTGGGGGTGTGGATACGTTGATCCAGGGCATTGGAGTTTATGAATTCCAGAAAGCGTTGAGCAAAGGAGTTGGTACATGAGTAGTTTTCCCAGTTAATAGTGGGGTAGTTGAAATCACCCATTATTAGGGTGTTTGGTTGAACCCTAATATTTTCCAGTACATCAAGAAAAGAGGAGTGGGAATCCTGGGGCATGGTGGGTGATCTGTAGCAAGCTACAATTTGGATTGCAGTTTTGCCCAGAGTTAGTTGCACTTGGATAACCTCGGCTGCATTATGCTGAGCAACTAGCCTGGAGGTGTGGATATCCTTAATGAATATGGACACACTTCCCCCTTTGGTGTTCCGGTCCAGATTACATGGCCGAAAAGTGTGGTATGAGTTATAGTCTGGTAGTGCAGGGGTGCTCTCTGCAGCCTTGAACCAGGTCTCAGTCACTGCACAGATATCAATGTTCTCCATTTTAAGGAATGCCTCGAGTGAGTGCATTTTGAGATTTAGACTTCTAGCATTGAGTAGCAGCACCCTCAGTTTTTGCTTGCCTGTTCCTGTTACAGTGGTGAATTTGTCATTTGAACCTTGCCTAAAAAAGGCACTATAGGGGTGGCAAGAACCTTAGCCAGTATCCGGAATCCCAGGGGTGACAGGTGCAGGCCATCTCTGGCAAAGCATCATGGTCTGTCGACCATGTCATCCCAGGCAGACAGATACTGTATCCCTTTAGAATGGCACCAGAAGCTTAGCCAATTGTTGAAGTCAATCATTTTGTCCTTGTACTGCGACATCATTCTGGGTGATGGCAGAATGCTACTCAGGGCTAGGGTCATACTTGCCTGGGCTACAAGATTGGAGAGCTCTTCTATGTCTCTTTTCATGTAGTCCAGGGAGGTACGTCTCAGGTTGTTCACACCAATATGGACAATGACAGAGTCATATTTGTACTTGCTGTGGAGTGACCTGAGTGTGTAGGTTATGTGGTGGATCCTGGCACCCGACAGGCAGTTGACAGTAACCTTCTCCTTGTTTAGCCTGGTGAGTGGGACATCAGTGTGCCTGACTATAGTGTCACCTATGACTAGTGTGTTGGGTACGTTGTTTTGCCTTATTGGCTGTGGTTGAGTGGCACACTGAGTCTGCGGGCTATGTGTCATTTGGGTTGTGTTGGGGGGTGGAGGTTGCTTGCATTTCTGCTTTGGAGGTTTCTGTTGCTTGAGCAGATTATTAATAAGAGCCTCCGCGAATGTTTTTGTGTTTCTATGTGTGGATTTTGGTGGTGTAGATTTAGTGAGACTATGTGATGAGTGTGGCGTGGTGCAAGTGTTTACCTTCTCCTCTTGACTGTCAGGTTCAGTCTTGATTGGAGAAGGCTTTACATCCAGTTTGGCTAGATAAGTGCATCTCTCACAGGTTGTAGTGTTGTGTGTGGGATGTTGGAAAAGGGCTTTTCTAGGTCTATGTAGGCCGTGTGGAGCTCATTTCATTGATGTATGTCCTGGGTAACTGCCTTGAAAATTGTCTAGCAGGTTCAGGGACCATGATCTGCCCCTGACCAAACCAAAATGGGTAGGGTTGTGTGTTTGTACGCTCCCAATAGCTCTGTTTACGAGTTCCATAATGATGGACTCCATGGACTTGCAGATAAGGCTTATTAGGCTTATAAGAGAATAGTTCCCATGGTCTGTTGTGCACCAACACTTGTGCAGTGTGCCAAACATTGCTGTAACCCATTCAACAGTTTCATATCCTGTACAGAGGGTGAGTCTCAACAGACTGTTCTGGTGCAGCGTCTGTTTATTTTGGAGTTCACATATGACACAGCCAGGGACACCATGTCATCCCATAGACACCTTGTTTTTAGGTTTGGATAGAGCTGTTTGACCATTATATATGTGTTTTCTGGCTTTTCACAATCTCCAGGTATAGTAATGGGCCCTTTTATCAGTGAAAGGGGGGTAAATATGTATGAACCTGTCTGACAAGATGTTAGCAATGTCAGTCATGTACACGTATTCATTTACACTTTGCATTGACTCAGAACATACATGAGTTTACATTGATATTTATGTCATAGCTAAAGAAAGCTCCATGGTTCTCTATGGACTCTTTGGCAATATTTTTGCCAGAACATGGCTTGGATAATGTTAAGAGTGCTCATTGTTTCTTGATGATACTGATCGGAGATTTGTTGATCTTCTTTGGATTTTCACTTTCTTTGAACAACTTAAGTACTTGTATTACATAGTTTGATTATGACAGGGGTCCAGTATATTATATGGGTCTGTTTTCATATCACTGTGTGTGCAAGGCAGGATTGGTGAATAGTGACATGTGTCTGGAGTAAGAATTGCAACTGCCAGATATGCATGGCCCTGTGCTATACTCAGACATGGTGTGAGCATGCTCAGTATGACCTTTCAGTATGTTGACTGACATTTGCTAAACTTGTTTGTGTGTGAGCATGCCCACTATGGGCATATATATACTGTATATATGTGTGTGTGAAAATTCAAGTTGGTTTTTACTTCAGGGCTCACCCTTGTATTGTACATTGACAGGAAGCACGCTGTGCCTGCAGGGCTTCCATGAGTCAATTTGCATAGACTTATCAACATTTCTACATACAGTGGAAACAGCTATTATTTGTACATTTCTACCTGGGAGGGGCATACCTGACTGTTACTGTGGGTGGACATAGGATGAGGGGTACACCTGACACTTATACACATTTGCTATGCCTGCACTGCTATGTCAGGTACTCCATTTCAGTCTGTACTGTTGCCTATCGTACTGGCATGAGGCCTACCACTGTACTACAGACCTTAGCTTCCAATTACACGCATATTAGTTTGTGACTTCATAGCCTACCCAACCCACATCACACTGCCTGGCCTGCTGTTATCTGTCTGCGTAGGCCTGGGGGGAGGTTACTCATATGCCTCTTCAGAGGGCATGATACAGCATTTGTTTGTGTTTGTGTTTGTCTACAATTGTCCTGCTGGCTGTAACTGTTAGGTATGTGACCCCCCCCCCCCCAACTGGTATGTGTGAGTGACTTAAGTTGTGTCTGTGCCAGTGAAATGCTGTCATGGCTTAGTGGTTCAGTACTGTGACTATAGTGCACAGTATCCTGAGTTCGAGCCCTGTCACTGCTTTTTATTTTCCTGCTGGGCAGACCTGACTGGTTAAGGAACAGCAAAGCAGGTGTGAGAGTGTTTACCCGACTTTGTTCGACTTTGCCCAACATTGCCCAACGTTGCCCAACATTGCGCTAGTTATTGTATTTAAATATGCTCAATACTGGTAAAATGTGCTTAGCAGTGCTTTATATTGCTTAAAATAGGGCACTCATGCCTCAGGTGGTGCTGCAAGGCTGCCTATGTCGGCTGCACATAGTACACTCCCTATACATGTTTGAAAACAGGTAGTGTCAAGTTAAGCATCCCTTTTAATGTATGTGCGAGACATTGAGAGATGTCATTTCCAGGGTTCCTACTGAGTCAGTGTATGTGCTATGCGTTGCCTCTTTGCCAAGGCCAGGGCATACTGGGCATGCCTCCTTCTGCCTACTGGGGCAGGCTCAGGTTGTTCCTCCTCCGAGTCATGCTGTGCCTGTGCAGGCCTTGGCAATGGTGGGGGGGCTGTTTGGCCCTGCCCCATGCTGTTCCTGCTACAGTTGTTTCCGCAGGATCATATTGTGTAGCATGGCACATACCATAACAATTTGGGTACATGTAGTTGGTGAGTACTGCAAGGCTCCACCAGATGTGTCCAGGCACCGGAACCGTGACTTGAACATCCCAAACACACACTCAGTTATGTTTCTTGTTTGTGCGTGTGCCTCATTATGGAGTTTTTGTTCAGGGGTGTTTGTGCATTTCTGATGGGTGTCATCAGCCACGGCTCCAGTGTGTATCCAGCTTCCCCTACTAGGTGACCATCAGGGATGTCCCCATTGGCAAATCTCTTTTACAGCTGCGTCAGATGCCAGATGTGGGAATCATGATAGCTTCCAGGGCAGCCAGCACACACATTCATTATTATGCCCTGGGCATCGCACATGACCTGGCAGTTGATGGAGGGGAAGCCCTTGCAATTGACGTAGACCCTACCCCACTCACCGGGTGGTGCTTTGATGCATATGTGCATGCAGTCTGTTGCACCCACTACCTCATGGTATTCTGCTATTTGGTGGAAAAGATGTATATTGCTGGCCAATACCTCACGGGAATTGGGGAAATATACGTGGTCACCAACATGTGCTGACATGGCATCCAGGAACTGGTGGAGTACCCTGGATGCTGATGCCTGTGAAATCCCCATCATATCACCAGTTGGTCTTTGGAATTTACCTGTAGCTAGTATTCGTAGGCCAACACATACCTTGGTATCCACTGGGATGGGTTCCCCTCTATTGGTTCTCTGTGTGAGGCGTGGCCGGCACAGCTCAACAATTTGCTGTAGGAGATCTCTGTCTACCCTATAGCGCTCCACTAT
The DNA here is from genome assembly GCF_019279795.1 of Protopterus annectens. NCBI lineage: Eukaryota > Metazoa > Chordata > Ceratodontiformes > Protopteridae > Protopterus > Protopterus annectens. Next base: position 1,865,865,488 of record NC_056732.1, read on the forward strand.
CTCTAGCTAATGTAGCCCCTGGTAGGTTACCCTGGGTCTGTACACTCTTCTCCATCTCCTCACTGTGGGTTGCTCAGCGGCATTCACAACATCACCACTCTCAGCACCTTGCACATGTAGGTTTATGATAGCAAGAGCAGCCCCTAACATTTTGTCTGACTTAAGCTTTTTAAGCTGTCCCTCTTTGTATACTGCAGTGTTGCAGAGTTCTTGAGGAAAAAACAGGGGGGAATGGTGTTTGCAGAGTTTAAAGTGCTGGACTGGGCTAGTCTGCTGCCTGTGTAATTGGCTGATTCTGATATATTTCACCTGGCAGCTATGATAGTTCTCCTTGGTTAACTTCAAGTTCCTACTACTTCTTTTCCTTCCTTTTGCCTTTCTGTTTCGGCCCGGAGCAGCGCCGCACAAATGAGTGCAAACACACGCACACGTGCTGTGCATGTTTGCAAGGAGTTTCCTATTTTTTAACATTGTGCATCTTGGGTTTGAGGTTTTCAAACAGGTCAACTGTAGTCACGTCTCTTGCAATCCTGAGCAACTCAAAGCAAACACAAGCCACTGTGCTCCAATTAGCTTACAGCCTGTCTGACACACACCCTCATGATGTCACCTATATTCTACTCTACTACTCACCTACTCCAACACTTACACTCTTGGGACATGCCTCACATGCTGGGGAAAATTGGGATTCACTATCCTTATCCTCATTTGCATAGGATTGCCTACTAATGCATGGTTACATCTCTCACACTGAGCTTCCCTCCTTAGCAACCACTAGTCAGTGGCCATGTTGTCTGCAGCCTGCCATTCACTTGCATGGCAGAATAAGCTTTTTAGTGAAAATGCCTATTTTTGGCTTTTTTAAAATTATTTTCTTGTTTTTATAAGCGCCGCACATTTGTGAGGTGCTGCGCTATGCTTAAACATCAGAGATCGTGGGGAAAAAAAAGTTAAATTTTTATATTTTTAAACATTTTAAAATGCCAATGGCCTTATATTTGGCCATTGGCATGCTTCCTCAGCTGTATGCATCCTTTATTTGGAGCTGTCATTGCTCCGTTTAGCTATTTGCAGAACTGTACTCCATTACTAACGGAGTACATTTCTGCAGGTAACGCTAATCTTCCACGGACAGGTTTGTGGTTGCTGGATTGCAAATTTACCTTATTTGCATGGATTTCAGCAGCAAATGTGGTAATTTGCATACCATGATGCTGTCCATGCAAGACTAGCTTTAGCAGCTCTCGTGCATGCCCCTGCTGGCTGTTCCTGGATTGCATGACAGACATATTGCCTGTTTGACGTCATTCACTACTCTACAACTCCGTGCAAGCTTTTGAGAATCCTGCCCCCTGTCTTTTATTTGACTACTGCGTGCACCAGTCAGCATTTATCTCTGAATAAAGTAAAGCACCCTACTATATTTATAAAAATTCCACCCATTAGATGCCCTATGTCTTTGTCTTACCAGGCAACTCTTTCTTAGTAGTGTATCTTCTCTGTTCCTTTTGCCCCTTAATTTCAACCACTTCCTGAATAACATTCATAACTTTAATGTCATGTGGTTTAGAGTTGGTTGTGTTTAACATATTCGGTCTTTCCTCTTAGAGTCCATTTTCCTACATATTAATCAGCTCTGCAAAAAATTAATAAAGTAACTTAAGTTTGCATAATTATATAATTCAGCCATGTTCACTGTTTCTACATATGACCTTACCAGTAACTGCACAGCTTTTGCCAGAAGGCTTTTGTGTCCCACATCATGTATGTTGATAAAGTACAGTTGTGTACACTTGCCATAAATCTAAATGTTTGAGTGTATTCACTGTTGCAGTCATCACCGGTGGGTTATCCCTGCTCTGGTAGCCCTCGGCTGGCCGAAATATCAGATTCAATGTTTTTTCCATCGGCTGCTGTTGCCTGTAGTCTGATGTCAGGTCGTTAGTGCTATAAAACAAGGCAACCAACATCATTACATCAGTTGTTCTTGCCCTAACCCATCAAATGCACAAGGAAATAAGGAAAAGTGGTCCTGGTGGGTCAAAGCCACTGAGGGAAGCTTATGACCACCTAGGGGAAGATGCTATATGGGGGAGGGAGGGAAACAAGGACTACAACAGTGAATACACTCAAACATCTACATTTATGGCAAGTGTACACAACTATACTATGTTCTTTGCATTGCACTGTTGCAGTCATCACCTGTGAGAGGATTCCCAAAGCTGAGGAGAGGGGTGGAAGCATAGGTTAGAGTCCTAGGCATGGGTCAGCAGGCCCTGCAGAGGCAAACCCTGCCCTAGACTTAGAAAAATGAGGTAGGTGGTAATGCTTTTGTAAAGGTATGGACAGAAGTCCAGGTGGCAGCTTCCAAGATGTCCCTGGTGGGACTCCTCTGAGGAAGGCTGTGGAAGTGGAAGCTGACCTAGTGGAATGGGTACAGATAGACTTGGGGGGGGTTCCCATGTAGTCTGTAGCAGAAATGGATATAGTATGATATCCATTTGGAAATGGTTTGTTTGAAAATGGGCTTCTCCTCTGCCTCAGGGGCAAAGCTAACGAGTAGACGGTTTGTTTTTCTGAATGGTTTAGTACACTCCAGATAGTATCTGAGTTATCTGTGCATGTCTAGCAAGTGTAGAATTCTTTCCCCCTTGTTTTGAGGGTTGGGAAAGAAGGTGGGTAGGTGTATGGCCTGGTTAGGAATCACATCAGATACCACCTTGGACATAAAGGAGGGGTTAGTCCTCAGGGAGGCCCTGTCTGCATGGAAAATGATGAAGGGCTCAACAGCCATGAGAGCCTGAAGTTCTGATACCCATCTGGTTAAGGTGATAGCTAATAGGAAGGCAGTCTTCCAGGAGAGGTATTTCAATTCTGTATAAGCAGCAGGTTCGAAATGAGGTAAGGTTAGTTTTTCTAGAACATAATTCAGGTCCCAGGGTGGTGTGGGAGGCCTTCTGGGAGGTCTGATATTAGAAGCCCCTCTGAGGAATTGCTTAACTGAAAAATGAGAGAAGAGGGGTGTGTTTCAATCATAATGGGCAGAAATGGCTGAGGCATGGATTGTAATAGAGGAGAAAGAGAGGCCACTATTGAGCAACTCAGCTAGGTAATCCAAGATAAGAGGGATGGAAGGACAGGAGGTACTGGCCCCTTTGGACTGGTTCCAGGAGCAGAATCTTTTCCATTTCCCTCCATATGATTTTCTGGTGCTGGGCCTTCTGGCCTCTGTGATGATGTCTAGGACCTGTTTATTTAACAGGGACTCCTTGTTAGCTTTTAAGGTATATGCCATGCTGAAAGATTTAGAGTCTGTAAGTCTGGGTGCAGTATCTTCCTCCTGTTCTGGGTCAAAAGGTTGGAGAACAGGGGAAGCTGCTTGAGGGGCTGTAAGGTCAGGCTGCACAGTAAAGGGTACCAATGCTGTCTGGGCTAGTCTGGAGCAATGAGGATGGCCTTTGGTCTCTCCTCTCTTATTTTGATCAGTACCTTGGGAATAAATGGCAGAGGAGGGAATGGTTCATAGGTTCATAGGTTAGTACTAGACTAACTGCCCTTGTGAGCCATTGTAAGCCTAGCCAATTATCCCTTGTGAAACTCAAACCCTGCACCTTGTGTTTGTAAGGCAAACACCTTAACCATTAGGCCACCCTCCCAATGCATACATAAAGAGTGAGTTCAAGGGGAAGGTCAAGGCATCCACCTTCCACACTAGGAAGTGATACTCCCTGGTACAGAACTTTAGCAGCTGGTGGTTGAGGTGCGAAGCAAAGAAATCCACTTCTGGAGTCCCCCACTCCTGAGTGATATGCAGAAAGATTTCCCTGTGGAGCTGCCATTCATGGGGATCCAGTAAGTTTCTGCTTAGATGATCTGCCATGGTGTTGTTGACTCCTGGTAGGTATTGGGCAATTAGGTGTAGACCCATGGAGGTGGCTGTAAGCCAGAGGCTCATGTCAACCTGCATAGGGGGTAAGATTGGGTCCCCCCAGTTTGTTGATATATTACATTACTGTGGTGTTGTCTGTTTTAATAAGAAGAACCCCTGGCCTGAAATGGGGTTTGAAAAATGTCAGAGCCTTTTGTACTGCCATCATTTCTTCCTGATTGATGTGCAAGTGAAGTTGCTGGGCATCCCAAAGACCTTGGGTGCACCTGCCTGCTAGGTGAGCTCCACTAGCAATGTCTGAGGCATCAGTGGTGATGGTCTGGCCAGAAGGGCGGATGATGAAGGGAAGCCCCTTGGTCCTGGCACAGGCCTCTGCCCACCAGAGAAACTCATCCCTTATACATGGGATCAGAGGGAGAGAGGTCTCTAGGACTGAAAGTGCTGGCATCAAAGGTTCTTTAAATGCCACTAAAGTTTTCTCATGTGAAGCCTGGCCAGTGGAATGATAAGGATGCAAGCTGCCATGTATCCCAGGGCTTGCAGGAACTTTTTCACAGTGAGGTGACTTCTGGAAGCCAGCTGGGTAGAGAGGCAGGAAGCTCTGCTTTTCTGGAGATAGGAATGTCATTTGTGATGCTGTGTCTAGCACAGCTTCCAGGAAAATGGTCTTCCTGATGGGGTTTTGCTTTGATTTCTTCTTGTTGATGGTGAACCCTAGGGAAGTTAGGAGTGATTTGACAAAGAGAAGGTCCTGGAGCAGCTTTTCTTTGCACTCTGCCTGAATGAGGCAGTCGTCCAGGTAAGGGTAAATCTGAATACTTCTCCCTATAGAATGCTATGGCTGGGGCAAAGCATTTGGTGAATACTCTGGGAGCAGTAGATAAGCCAAAGGGCAGTGCAGAGAACTGAAAGTGTTGTGAGCCTGCTCTGAAGTGCAGGAGTTTCCTGCATGATTCCCTGATGGAGATGTGGAGGTAGGCATCCTTTAGGTCTATGGTCACTAGCCAGGCATTTTTTGTTAGCATAGGCAGCAGCTGCTGCAAAGTTAGCATTTTGAATCTGGGGATCACCAGTGTGGCATTCAGAATGGATAGATCCAGGATGGGGTGCCAAGTGCCCTTTTTTCTGGGAACAAAGAAAAGTGTGGAATAAAAGCCTTTGGCTGTTTGATCTGAGGGGACAGGTTCCACTGCCCCCTGGGATATGAGAGTTTGGACCTGTTTCAGTGCCTCTGCCCACTGATTTGGAGGTAAGTCTGGGTACCCTCTTGGAATTGGGTGCTTGCTGAAAGAGAATTTGTATCCCTGAAAAATGATCTTTAAGACCCATTGGTCCTTTGTTACAGAAAGCCAATTGTCTTTGAAGAGGGAGAGCCTTCCTCCTAGTTTTTGATGAGTGAAGGGAGGGGAGAGGGGAGTCATTGTGCGTGTTTGCCATAGAAGGTTGACTTAGAACTCCCTGCCTTAGAGACAGAAGTGGTCCACTGTTTGCTTCTCTGCTGGCCTGGGGATAGGGACCTGGATGGTCTGTTCCTGCGGGGCTTACCTTAGCCCTGCCTGCTAGGTGCAGGGAAGGCCCAGTACTTAGAGGGAAAGTTTCTGCTGAATCTGGGAGGTTGAACCTGAAAGAAATCTTTTAGTGTTTGCATAGATTTTGCTTTGCCTTCCATCTTTTTAAGCACCTCTTCTGCTTTTTCTCTAAACAAGCACTCCTTATCTATGGGTGCATCAATAAGTTTAGACTTGACATGATCAGGGAGAGGTTGTTCCTTCAGCCATGCATGTCTCCTAAGAACAGATCCTGTCACTGCCGCCCTGCCAGAGGCTTCTAGGGCATCATATCCACATTGTAATGAGTGTTTGGCCACTTGACAAGCAGAGTGCAGTAAATCTGCTCTTTTGAATTGGCAGTCAGGAAAGGTAGCAATCTTCTGTTTTAATAGTGCTCTGATGTTTAAGGTTGCAGAGATGTATACTTTTTTACCCCATCTGTTCCAGAGCTCTGGAGTCCTTGTCAGAAGGAAGAGGATTCTTGGCAGAACTAGTCTTAGTTCCTTTAGGTCCCTGTGTAATTACCTCTGGGTCTGCAGCAGGAGTTCTGTACAGGTATTTGTGAGAATCTGGTAGTCTGTAGTACCTGTCAGGTTTACTGGGAGCAGGAGGGAGGACATCAGGGGCTAAGGTGGATTCATGGAAAACATCATCCACCACTTCTAAAATAGGGGGGATGGCCAGGGGTCTGTGCTGGGGCAAGTCCAGAAACTCTCTAAGTCTTTTCTTAGACTGTGGGAAGTCCTGAGATTCCCACTGGAAATGTTCCCTGAAGTAGTGAAGGGTTTCTCCAAAGGAAAGGTTCTCTGGAGGTGAGGCCGAAGGGATGGATTCCTCGGCATCTGAATCCTCATAAGCAGGTAAGGGATGATGTTCCTCTTCAAAAACTGAATAGTCAGACTTCTCAGAATCCTGTTCTGTCATAATTTCTGGAGAAGGGTGCATTTTCCTTTTAGAAGTTGTGGCCTGACTACCCTGGATAAGGGAGATGAGATCCTCCGCCATTTTAAGCATTTGTGCTTGGGGTGGTGGAGCAGTAGCAAGATGGTGGCTAGAAGCAGATTTTCTAGGAGTGACCTGGCTTCTAGGCCTGAGAGAATCTGTCAGTCTGAGAGAAACGGTAGTCGGATGTGAAGTCGTCGTTTTTTTTACTACATTTGATAGTATGAAAGGTCTCCTTGGAAGCCAGTGCCTGCGTTGTGGCTCCGGACCCAACCAAAGCAGAGACAGCCAAAGGCTCGGAAGATGAAGAAGATTTCTGTGGCATACCAGACTCTGAAAGGGTGTCAGTAGAGGCCTGCATAGATATTGAATCAGGCATCAGGGGCTGCAAAAGCGCCTCACTGAATTACCGAGAATGATGACCTGCTTAGAGGTAGCGTCTTCGGAAGGCTTACCCTTGTGTGATCCTGTCTCTATCTTTATCTCTACGTTTTTTCAGAATGTCCACAGATTGTTCGCTGACAGATGCCATATCAGAATGCGAAGACGGAACACGAAAATAACTCTCTACAAAAAGAGCTCTACGGTGAATGGTTCTCGCATTAAAGAGGGCACAAAACTGGCAACGGGACATCGTGGTCTGAGTCTAAACAAGTGACACAGTAAGGATGGAAGTCTCAGTGTGGGATCTGCTTTCCACAGGCGAGACAATTGTTAACTTTTTCAGACGTTGGTTAGTGCAAGAAAAAAGGATTCCCAATGGGGTACTTAGCTTTAGACATTTTCAGCTGAAATTCAACTTCTGGTAGTGACCAACTGGCACTCATGCAAACTACTTCTGCTATCAGCTCCATGGCAAGAAAGACTGATGTACTGATGCTTGTTGTCTTGCTTTATAGCACTGACAACCTAATGTCAGACTACAGGCAACGGCAGCCGACGCAAAAAAAATTGACTCTGGTATTTGGGCCGGCCAAGGGCTACCACAGCAGGGATAACCCACAGGTGATGACTGCAACAGTGAAACACAAAGAACATCCATGAGATTAATCCAAAATTACAGCTTCAGTTCATGCATGCTGGTCTTTATGCACTGTGGTCTTCACCAAATGTTTGGCTGCTTGGCCAAACTAAAAGATTACCCGAGTCCTTCACTCTGACTCCCACAGCTTAAAATTTGGGACTAATTGCAGGTTTGGACCTCTTTTACTGAAAGGATGCAAACCATTGATTATGAAATGGAAACTGCAGCTTGGACAAACTCCAACAGCATACCTGTTGCACTAAAGAACCCATAAGCTGCAAGTGCACCAGCCAGAAGTCATAGACTGAAGCAGGCTGTTCCTACATGTGTGCTAACCACCTTAACAGGTTTGCTGTGTTAAGTGATTTCATACACTCTAGGGAAAAATGGTGGTGGTGTTCTTTTTATTCCACTGGGTGATTTTTATATGGTCAAGGACCTACAACAGTAACTCACTCCCACTGCGGAACAAACTGTTGTCACAGTGAAGATGGTACACATAAGCTTTAGCTGAGCCTGTATGGCAGCACTATAGTGGAGCCTCATGAATTCCTGAATTATACAAAGAAGTTAAGTATGCAGGGCTGAACATAAATATTAAGGGACGAACAAACTCGCACATCCTCTGGGGACGAAGACAATGCCTGGCTTAATAACTTCTCCCTACCCTTTATTCTAATTTATCTAACATTGCCTAGTAATCCCCTTTGAACCTATGAATCTATTAGTCAGCATTTGATGATAATCTAAATAGCATAATTGCAGTAATATAGATGATACTATACTGTCAAGTGAAAAGGATGCTACAGATTTAAATGTTTAGCAGAGGTCCATTACTTGGAGCATAAAACATTTTTTTATTTATTACTTAAGTTTGTTTGACAGAGTAGGGCACTGATTGAGAGCAAAACAATTTCCTGCCCACGTTATACTTTGCTGCAGCAGCAGGTAAGACAAAGTCATTGTTGTTAAATTAAAACAGTAATATTTGAGAATCAGCATGAACAATGGATAAAGAATGAGACAAAAATACATTAGGCAATGACTATACAGTAAAGTACAAAGTGGAATTAATAACTACAGAAGGAACTATGTACATATATGGGTTCACTACACATGACCGAAAGTTCATATGACCGAAGCCCATTTGACTGAGACCAAATGACCGAAAGTTCATTTGACCGAAAACCCATATGACCAAAAACTCATTTGACCGAAAAACAGCACTGGCAGGTATATGCCCTGTTCCCCACTGTAGTGCGACCCTGGAGTGAGAATATAAAGTTGGGGGGGGGGTGCAGGCCCCCTACACTTTGCAACCAGTTTTTACTGATGTTATATGTTTTAATGCATTTTTAATGGATACACGTGTATGTAATAGTGCATAAACTGCAAATATGTGGGGGCTTCTCCCCCACAACCCCCAATGTGGGGGCTGTGCCCCCCAACTTTATATTCTCACTCCAGGGTCACACTACAGTGGGGAACACGGCATACACCTGCCAGTGCTGTTTTTCGGTCAAATGAGTTTTCGGTTATATGGGATTTCAGTCAAATGAACTTTCGGTCATTTGGTCTCACTCAACTGGGCTTCGGTCATATGAACTTTTGGTCATATATAGTGACCCTACATATATACATTATTTACATCTATCTATATTTCTATATCATCTAGCTATATTTCTATCCATTCATCTATCTTTCTACCTATCTATCTAATCATTCTTTATTTTACTACACATCAAGGATTTTCATTGAATAAATTAGCTTTTGCCTCTCTCTTTAACACCAGACTGTAACTGCAGGACTTTATATACTGTTTCACAATAACACGTGTTTTCTGTCAATATAATGTGACACAATATTAGATAATTTGGAAAGAGGCCACTATTTGGTCTCTGCATAATTAACCTATCACTACATTCTGCACTCTATCTGCTCTCATTACACTTTCTTAATTGGTAATGCGTGCTGCATTGGAATATTATCAGGGAATGTGTTTTGCAAGGAGAAAAAACATTGCCTGTAACTGCAACCAGCTGAATTTATATGGCAGGGATTATGTGAGGACCATTTGTATTGCTGCATTCAGTTTATATTTATTAACAGGTTTTAAATTACATATAGAGGTTTTACAGCAGAATTGTTGGTGTGTGTGTGTGTGTATGAATGCATTTTGTGTGTGTATTTATATGTATACATTGTGTGTGTGTGTGTGTGTGTGTGTGTGTATGTATACATTGTGTGTGTGTGTGTGTGTGTGTGTGTGTGTGTATGAATACATTTTGTGTATGTATGTATATGTATACATTGTGTGTGTATGTATGTATACATTGTGTGTGTGCATGTGTGCGCATGTGTGCGTTTGTGTGTGTGCATATGTGTGCCTGTGTGTGCGTATGTGTGTGTGTGCCTGTGTGTGCATGTGTGTGCATTGTCTGTGTGTGTGTGTGTGTGTGTGTGTATAGATGTGTGTGCATGTGTCTGCATGTGTGTGTGCATGTTTGTGTGTATAAATGTGTGTGTGCGCATGTGCGTGTGTGCGTGTGTGCATGTGTGTTTGTGTGTGTGTGTGCAGGTGTGCCTGTGTGTGTGTGTGTGTGTGTGTATAGATGTGTGTGTGTGTGTGCATGTGTATATGTGTACATTGCGTGTGTGTGTGTGTGTGTGTGTATATGTGTACATTGCCTGTGTGTGTGTGTGTGTGTGTGTGTGTGTGTGTGTGTGTGTGTTTGTATATGTATACACTGTGTTTCTGTGTGTGTGTGTGTTTGTATATGTATACACTGTGTTTCTGTGTGTGTGTGTGTGTGTGTGTGTGTGTGTGTGTGTGTATGTATACATTGTGTGTGTGTGTGTGTGTGTATGTATGTGTGTGTGTGTGTGTGTGTGTGTGTGTGTGTGTGTGTGTGTGTGTGTGTGTGTGTGTGTGTGTGTGTGTGTGTGTGTGTGTGTGTGTGTGTATAGATGTGTGTGTGTGCGCGTGTGTATATGTGTACATTGCGTGTGTGTGTGTGTGTTTGTGTGTGTGTTTGTATATGTATACACTGTGTTTCTGTGTGTGTGTGTGTGTATGTATACATTGTGTGTGTGTGTGTGTGTGTGTGTGTGTGTGTGTGTACTGCATTGCTGTATATTGTCTACATATGCTGAGGCTCTTAAAACTAACCTATCTAAACTGCAAAGGTCTCATAAATGTAACCCAAGAAGCAAGTACCCTCAGCAAACTGGCAAAATTTCAACCTCCCATAAACCCTGAGAATACTGCTGCTTATGCAGAACTGTTCATAGAAACCCTGTACAAGCATGTTAATGGCTGCATAGAGGCAGCTGTGCCCACTAGGAAGAAGTACAGAACTAACTCAAAAAACAAGCCACCCTGGTGGAGTCACAAAATCAATCGGATGTGTAACAAAAGGAATAAAATCATGACAAAAATTAGGAGGTGCAACACCTAGCAGGCTAAAAGCACTCTCATCAAGCTAAACAAACAACTTGGAGGACAAATAAAGTCTGCCAAAGCCAAATTAGAGCTAAGTTTGGCCTCCCAGGCCAAGGACAACCACAAAGCATTCTTTATCTATGTCCACAACCTCAAAGACAATACACAATTGTGTGCAGAGCTCATTGTAAATGGAGACACCTATACTGAGCCAGAAGAGATAGCAAACCTCTTGGCTGATAAATTCAGCTCCAGCTTTACTCCTCTCACCCCTCAACCTTCCCTCATGAAATATCATCAAATATAATTCCCCCTACTATCACTAGGTAACAGGTCCTTAATGCTCTAAGACCAAGAACACTGCATCAGTGGGCCCAGACAATATCCCAGGATGCTTTCTAAATAGCATGAAACATGACCTGTCAGGGCCTCTGGAATTACTATTTAACTGTAGCCTCCAAACAGGCTTTGTGCCTCATGAATGGAGAAAGGAAACAGTCATCCCTCTGCACAAAAGGTGGGCCATCTACAGACCCTGGAAACTACAGACCCATAAGTCTCACTAGTCTTATATGTAAAGCTATGGAAAGAATCACCATGGAAATGATCAATAGAGGCATAGTAAACATCCAGTCACTAGACCAAACCCAGTTTGGTTTTGTCAAGGGCAGATCATGCCTACTCAACCTGGTGAACTTCTTTGAGAAGGTCACTAAAGCAATGGATGAGGGCAAAATCATTCACACTGCCTACCGTGACTTAGCCAAGGCATTTGACACAATACCCCATTTGGGCATTGGTGGCAAACTCAAGAGGTTAGGTATAAACCCATATGTCACCCGATGGATAGCCAACTGGCTCACAGACAGGACCCAGGAAGTTAGAATTGGGGAGTCCACCTCTACAAAGAGGCCAGTCACAAGTGGAGTCCCTCAGGGATCAGTCCTTGGACCGCTCCTTTTTGGAATTTACTTCTCAGAAGTCAAGGCCAATGTTAGTGGTCTCTGGATGACTACATTTGCAGATGATTGCAAATTAGGAGCTGTCATTGAATCCCACACTGATGCAAATATTCTCCAGGAGGGGCTGACACAGACAAACAACTGGTGTCAGAGCCATGGACTAAAACTAAATGCCAAGAAATGCAATCAAGTCATACAGACTCTTTCTCAATGCATAAAAAAAACCCTCATAAAATCACTTCCATACACATATTTAAATAAATATGACAGCTAATCAAAATCAGCCTACAGATCACGTCACTATCTAAAACATTTAAAACAATAAATACATCTACATATATCTTAAATATAATAAATATATGTATGTATAAATATAAATATATGTTTGTGTGTAACTATTTAAATATATAAGCATACATATACATATAAAGCCCAGGTCAATTTGTTGTTGTTTGTCTTTCGGCTTTTCCCAGTTAGGGGTCACCACAGTGGAACTCTGGTCTGCTAATGATTGGCAGTAGATTTTCAGGAACATTGAGGTGCCAGCTCGACATTCAACCTTCAACGAAGGCACGCCCATTTACGCATGTCTTTCAAACTGTCCACCAACCGCAGGGAAGGTATGCAGACTCCACACAGAAGGCACTCCCCACACTCCAGCCGAGAATCGAACGGGAGAACCTCTTGCTGTGAGGCAACAACACTACTGCTGCACCACCAAGTTTGCTTGTATTTTACAATAGTTTGTATACTATTCATAGTATTTAATCCTGGTGTTGAATCAGCCCTGAAATAATTAATCCACTTATATTCAGCTAATTCAGTCCTATTAATTATACCCCCCATGCTTAATTGTATGAACTTTTTTTAAAATAGATTTTATTAAAGTTATTACTGAAACATACAATTATTTACAGAGAACTGAACATATTTTATAATGAATTAAATAAAAAACAAAATACTAATATAAAAGATAAAAAAAAGACAATGAACTATGTACAAAGATGTTCACTATACTATATACATATAAAGCAAGTTAGAACAAATGTATAAAAACTGTTTAATATCTTTAAATTATTGATTTTATAATAAATCAATTATGTTCATCCATTGGATGTACACTGCTGTATTCCTATTAGATCGAGATTTGATTGTCATTGATTCTAATTTGAATACTTCCAAGAGAAGATCTTTAAAGTTTTGAAAAGAGGGAATTTGTGATGATTTTCAATTTCTGGTGATTTTTTTCCTGACTATGAACAGTACAGACCAAACTCAGGAATATTTACTTGATTTTACACAGGATGGAATTGGGAAATTAAAATAAAACTAATTACGTAGTAAGTAGGAATTTATCAGAGAATATCGCTTGTAAGAAATTATTGATATCTTCCCAAATTTTTTCATGTGTGAACAATCATGGAAAATATGTGCCCAATCAACACCCAATCAGCATTCTGTACCTTCATACATCTCCAACAAAGTGTATCTTCTTTAAACATCTTATTTATGTTATATGGAGTGATGAATGATCTGTTTAAAAATCCCCAAGTAAAGATTCACCATTTAAGTGGTGTAGTAGATTTACCTGCTGACTGAAGAAAATTGTATTTATCTTTAGTTGAAGGGTTACAATTATTAATGGCAAATAAATATTTCCAATAATTATCAGGAATATATCTAAATCTGATTTAATAGTTTTATATATATATATATATATATATATATATATATATATATATATGTGTGTATATGACATGCTGATTTTAATTAAATTACTCTGTAGAGAAAAAAAACAATCAAGTACTGAATGAATTTGGGAATTAAATTTTTAACTGAAGAAGGTATAAATCAAGTTTATTTTTGATATAATTTCTAGCTTTTTGTAAGTCAAGCCATATTAATGAATCAAGGTAATTCTCTTCCAGTAAAGTATTAATGGATTGCAATTCACTTTTTTTACCAACTGACGCCAATAAATCAAATGTTTTTGCTCAAATATTGACATTTTATGAAATTTTGTTGAGAAAAAAAAACCCTGTGTATATGCAATGGGGAAAATAAGAAATAATCAATTTTCACAAGATTGGAATCTACGAATTAAATTTTTAAAGGATTTTGAAATTGTATTAATATAATTTGATATAAAATTTTGGGTAGGACATAAGGAAAAATATTCCTTTAGTTTCGATATGAATGTATTTATTAGTTTTAGCTTAAAGAGGTCATTATTATTATTATTTCAATTTTGTGATGAATATAGGATAAAGTCTTTCCTTTTAGCTGAATATTTGCTATCTATAAGATACAAAATTGTTTTAATAACTGAGGAGATTGAGTAAATTTCCAAATCTGGTAATGCAATGCCTCCATTATCCCAGCTATACATATGTTATGTTAAATAAATTCTGGGTTTAATTGGGTACGAACATTTTTTTTTAATCATAGTATTAAACTTTTAAATTATTGTATAAGGTAGATAAATAGAAATAGATTGAACTATGTATACGGTTTTCAGAAGAAATATCATCTTTATAACTGATAATTTCTCCTCTACTGAGAATTTTATTTTAGACCATTTATGTATTAGGTTATCTATTTCTGTTAAACTCTTATCATAGTTCAATTTTTGAATCTCTTTTAAACGTTTGGCAGTAATTATTCCTAAATATTTTATTTGTTGGGATTGTGGTATATATTTTTCAAATTTGTTTTGAATATTATATTGTTTTTGAACCAGATAACAAGATTTGTGTTTTATTGTGATTAAATTTAAGACCTGAGTTTTTTTGGAAATAATCTATAGCATTAAATAATTCTTGAATTATTGGGTTTTTACCACCAAAGGAAATCAAAATGTCATCTGCATACATTTGAATCTTTAAGGTTTTATTAAGACATATCAAAACCTTTAATACTACTATTATCAGTAATCAAATTCACCCAAGGTTCCATAACTAAGGTAAATAAAAGAGGGGATAAAGGACAACCTTGTTTAGTTCCTTTAGTAATAGGTATTAACTGAGAAATATTAGAACCAATTATGACATAAGGTTGAGGGCCTATATATAACTGGGTAATGAGATTTATAAAATTGTTTGAAAAATTGCGTTTCTGTAGAAGAATAAATAAGTAACCCCAATTAACAGTACCGAAAACACAATTTATATCTAAATTAACTATAGTTAAGTTATTTTTAAGGTTTTTAGTTGACTCAATTAAGGTTATTATTCTTTTAATGTTATCATAAGTTCTGTTTATTATAAAACCTGTTTGGTCTTCATCTATTAAATTGGGATGAAAATTCTTAAGTCTCTTTGCATATATAGACATAAATATTTTATAGTCCGTGTTTAGTAATGAAATAGGTCTATATGAATTACATTTTGTAGGGTCTTTTTCAGGTTTTAGGATAGGAGAGATGAATGTATATTTCCATGGCAGAGGGATAATGTATAGTATTAAAAACTGAAAGTTAGAGCTTTATCTGGTAGGACTTTGTAAATTTCTGGAATAATGCTGTCATTGCCATGTGCTTTGTTTTGTTTGAGAGTATTAATTTATTCTTGAATATCTTTTAAAGTAATTTACCTATCAAGTAATTTAATTTGTTCTTCAGTTAAGCTATTTTAGAATTTTTTTTAATAAAGGCTTGAATATCTTTCTTTGGTTTTAATAATGCAGAAGATTAGTTTAGATTAAGAAAAAAATTCTCTGAATTTAATTAGTATGTTATTTAAATCAGATACTATTTATTTTTCTTTTGAGGTGAATATATTTCTTTAATGTGATTGAATTTATTCAATCTTTTTACTTTATTGAATAAAATATTCAGAGATCTGAGATTCATTGAAAAATTAATACATTTAAATTTATCTAGACTAATCATAGTTTTATGGTTTAGAATCTCAAGATAATTCTTATTTAAGGTATGTAATTCATCCAAATTGGATTTTTCTTCTGGATTTTTTGATAACTCAAGATTTAAGGTATCTGGCTTTGCTTGTATCACTTTTAAATCTTTATCCCAGAAAAGTATTTTTTTCTTATACCAATCAATTATTCTGCCATATAGATATGCCTTCATTGTATCCCAAATGAAAATTTCAGATGTATTGTTGTTGGCATTAAATTCTAAAAAAAACTATGAACTTTTTATAATATGAATGTGTTGAAATCCTTTAATGTAGTGATATATGCTGAAATTTGTTTATCCAAACATTGGTACTAGTATAAATATATATATATCAAAGTTTACAGAATTGTTATCTGAGAAGGGACATGTAATAGCGTTTACATTACTTAAAGAATCTGTTAAACTGTTTGAGATAAAAACTCTGTCTATTCATAAATATGTGTTGTGTCTGTGTGAAAAAAATGTATAGAATAGTGATTTTGGGTCAGCATAATTATCAATGTTCTTTAATAAAAAGGAATTAGAAAACTCTTTTAGTAATCTAGCTGAACTGGAAACATTTCTCTTACTTTTAGAGGTAGAGTCAGAACTGCTAAAAATGCAATTAAAATCACCAGCTAAAATAATATTGCCCTTAGAAAATTGGATAATATGATCAATATGTTGTTGTGCTGAGATCTGTCCAAAACCTGGAATCCAGTACATATTTATTAGAGTGAATATTAAATTATTAAATTGTATGATAATAGAAGCAACCATACGTTTATTATATTTGTATGTATCTTATTTTAGGTTGTGGTAGTTATTATTCCACAGTATTGATACACCTCTTTTTTTTTGAGAATGTTCAGAACTAACAAGGATTGAAAAAGATTTAGACTCTAATTTAGAAATGTCATCTTCTATCAAATGAGTTTCTTGGAGAAAAATGAATTGTGAATTATGTATTTGTAGATATTTATTCAAAGACCTTCTGTTAGGATTATTTAGCCCATTTATAGTAAGAGAAATACAATGAAGTTATGTCATGTTATACATTTTTTGGATTGAAATACATGCTGATTAAGACTTTTATTAAATTTTAGTTTATGAGATGATGCTACAACAATGAAGGGAATATAGCAATTTATAGAGTATAATATGCAGAAAAAAGATTTAAAATTACAAATATTTAAATAACTTTCCACTATACACATTTTAGTGAACATCAGAAAAATTATTATCAAAAAATTATAACAAAAACGTCTAACAATAAGACCCTTTAAAACCCACCTGGAGTTATAAACTCCTAATTTGAGTGACATTGATCACTCAAATTAACTTTCCTTCTAGCAGCATATTTCTATCATGCTCTGCCTGAATATGAAATATTTCACCATTATAAACATGGCTTGTTGTTATGAATGTCAGTGTTAAGCAAATAAAGAGAACTCATCAGATATTTGTATTATATTAACTAATAAAACGGGTTGATTACTAGTAAATTACAAAAATAAATAAGATGTTATAAAGTTATTAAATGTTTAGTATCGTAGTTGGGTATAAGAAGTAACACCAGTATTGTTTAAAATCAACAAATAAACGATATAAACAGATTGTATAATATCTTCCTGCAAAAGGCATATATATTTGTTGGAACTATGTAAGAGCAATACTTATATGAAACTTAATTATAGTGAGTTTTACTTTAAGCAGCATAAAGTACCAGAACTGACAATAAGATTTATTCATAGCTGCTTACAGTTTTGAAAAAAGGCAAAATATTTCAAAACACTTTCTAGTTTACCTATTATTTTCTAAAAGGGGCCATTAAACTATAAGAAATATACCAAAAAAAGAACAATATAATTTTTACAGAGATTTTTTAAAGTTTCCCAAACTTGAATATTGTCAGAGGACAAACAATTATTGCAATACCTAAAAAGGCTATACATAAACCTATAGCTCTGTAAATATGCTATTACTGACTAAAATTCAAATCAGCAACTAGAGACATGTCTGTAGCCAAAATTTATAGTTGTTGTAATCTAGTTTTCAGATCTATGCTTAGACTAGTGAAATGATAACCGAATAGGTAAGTTATGTTTAAATCTAAAAAACTATGAGTATGACTGGTATTATAAATTGACTCTGTTCTAAAGATTCTGAAGACAGCCCAATACATGAATGCATCACATGACAGACATTAATATCAAAGTTGTTAGCACTAGATTTGTGATAGCTGTATATAGGATATGAAACTATATTTCTTATTATATTTTTAGCTTTTCAGATATAACCAAAATATATGCTATACACTTCAATAAAATGATATTCTTAAACATAACTATGAATATATGATATATAGATTAGACCATAAATCTGCCTAAAGTGAAATTTTGTTTGTATACCAGGATGCATAATATTATCCACATCTCACAAGCTGTCAAAAAAAGGCAAAATAGTTTACAGATCTTACTTACATTTTAAAAAATAAATAGAGGTAAAGTAGCGGATTGAAATAGATTGGAAAGCAGTATTTGTGATATGTCTTGTTGCATTTAGTGACTTCACATTTTTTACATAGCTGCAAGAACAAGTCATCTGAAAATAGCAAAACTCTGAACATATTACAGAATTTGACAGAAGTTTAAAATCATCTTTTCTCTCGCTAATCAAGTGACTATACCTTTAATGGAATTAATTGCATCAATATGTTTACTTCTAATGTTTTCATGTCACTGACATAAAGCAATGAATACAAAAAAGTTAAGAACTACTAATTACTGTACTATTATGAAGCTATAATATTGAATATCCGGCAGGATGAAGTCCTATATTAAACTTTGTTACAAATTAAACACAACACCTATCCAGGAGTGTCATAATCACTAAACCAGTGTTGAGGTTATTTACTTATTAATGTATTTGGTACCTGCGCATTATCGCAACCACACTGTAAACATCTCACCCTTATACATGCACTGCTGACAAACCAAAACGAACAGGTTGCAGAAAATATATGTACCCTAACTGAGAGTATTAAACACAGTGATACTGAACTGTTTCTTATGTGTGATACTGATTTAATAGAGACTTCATTCATGTACAAACACGTAGCATAAATTGTTACTGTCTTCTACTTTTCCCAATGGCGTTTCTGTTTTGGAAGCAGTATTTTATAATCAGGCCAAGGAGTGCCAAAAGCAATCAACCTCTTTAACACTAAAAATCTGATCAAAGCACCAAACTGAAGAACCAATTTTAAATACTGCTCTCATCAAATTGGCGACTTACTAGAAAGAGACATTTACTGTTAGCAGGCATTTTCATGAAGCAGATGAAACTTGTCATTATTTACTGAAGTTATTCTTCATTGAATTTCCATAAATGTCCAGAAATCTATACATTTTTATGAGTAACACACACACACACACACACGCATACATGAGACAAAAAATATGCCCATCTATGCTAATCTGGACAGTTTACAAATAAGGATATGGAGCTTTCAACTAGCCTCCCTGCTAGTGCATTTTATTACCCACAAACATGATTAAGGCCTCAGTATCAAGGCACACTACTAAAACATTGTGGCTCCAGAGTCAGAATGAAAAAGTTATATGACACCTAGTGAAACTTCACAAAAAAAAATGAAGTGTTAGAAGACCAGCAGAAAAGCAATTAAACCATATAGTAAAGGCCATGGATGCAGGGAATCCTCACACGTACCTAAACACAATTAAGATTCAGTGTGACCGCAACAGTACACAAGCACCATTTATTTTCTATTTGACAAATGAGTAGATAAACTAGTCTAGTGATTTTTTTTCAGTCATGTCTCAAGATAGAGAAATAAAACAGAACTTAAGGGCTGTATAGTGAATAAAGTTTAAATGTAAGAAGTCACCAAAGAACACCATCACTGAAATGACTAAAAAACAAACATTAATGCTTTTCAACAGAACTCTACCTGTTGGTTTTATTCCTTTTATCTTGTTTTTGTATAATTTCAAAATAGTGTTGTCTGTGTCAAGATCTGTCACTGGATACATTACTGAAATACTCCACTGTGTACAAATATCTTTAGAATAAGAAAGTGTTTGTAAATGTCTAAAAAATACTTTATGATTCAGACACTTCCTTTTTTAGAAGTCCGTCGAGTCAGCAATAACGTCATGGAGCTCTTGCAGCTGTTGAGAGATGCGTGTGGACAAATCGCCGAGATGAAGATGGAATAAACAGCTTCAGATGTTTCAGCGAGAAACTGTAAGATATTCTAACATCAAGTCAAGGCTTACAAAGGCGCAAGAGCTGCTCAAGACACTGCAGAAACAATTAGAGCCCTCACTATGTACCAGAGAAGAGAACAAAAAAAAAGAGAAGAGAAAAAAGACACCCTCAGATCCACTGAATCTTCAGGTCCGCTACATACCCAAAGCCACCGAGTAAAAGCTAACAAAATAAATGCAACATTAAAAAAATGGCATCAAATGAAGCCATTTAGCCCAACATACAACAAATAACACATATGCACAAGAAACAGAAAAGTAAGCAATTCCCTGCCACACGAACTAAGACACACAGTCAACTGCACTAGATAGCAGCACGAAACCAATCAGAAACATCACAGGGAATCCCAACTCAAAAAAATTCTCTAAAAGCTTGTTCAGTATATATTTCCTATAATTATGAAGGTATATGTAACAAAAAAACACATCCCAATCAAACAAATAAGAATATTGTGGTGAAATCAAGCTTAAACCATTCATATAAACACTTTTTCAACATTTAACAAAATAAATATCAATCGGAGTGACAGCCATGTAACTGAAGCTAAGAAACAGCTTCTTGACATCTATGGACACAATAATAATAAACCTGGGCAGCCGATACATTCAAAAGCATAAGCAATCATGGAGCAATAGTCTAAAGCTTATTAATTATATATTATTTTTCTTTTCTCTCCCCCTCCCCATTTCTCCCCTCACTTTAACCTTAATAAGGTAGAATGTTAATAAAGCGCATTTATGTAAGGTATATGCTAAATTGGATCTAGGACTTTTGATTGAAAGATCAAAAGTACGAATCCATAATTACCAAACATAGTTTACCGAAAGCGCTTTCACCAAAAAAGCACTTATGGTAAAGTATGTTTAAAAAAAAAAACAACAACATTAAACCTACTTCTATGCAGGGGGGCAAGTCCCCTTGTACCCCCATGTGGGGGGCTGCACCCCCCACACCCCTACTTTAATATTCTCACTCCGAGGTCGCACTACAGTGGGGAAAAGGGAATTTTCCCTTATCTGCACTGTAGTATGACCAGCACAATGAGCATACTTATCCGAAAGTGC
Source organism: Protopterus annectens (assembly GCF_019279795.1). Lineage (NCBI taxonomy): Eukaryota > Metazoa > Chordata > Ceratodontiformes > Protopteridae > Protopterus > Protopterus annectens. The sequence continues at coordinate 1,865,886,549 of NC_056732.1, forward strand.
TGCTTTGGTGAACAGCACTTTCGGTTAAGTATGCTCAGTGATTTCTGCTTTGGAGGAAAGTGCATTCAGGGATCTGTATGGATCCCGCTAACTTATATCTTAAAAATATCAGACATATAAAGAAATAACTTTAGTAAAAAGGAAAATAATATAACTAAAGTGCTAAAAGCTATTAAATGAATCTAAATACCTAGTTAATAGGTAAACACAAACTAAAAACACTATTTAATAGAAATTAGAACAACACTTACCTGTTGAACCATTTTCAATTTCCATGATTTCTGGTTCATAAGAAAAAAATATGTTAAAAGAAAACAAAAAGTCCATATTGTAAAAAATTATTTTTTAAGTTTCTTCTTATGCTCAACTGTTTCCCAGTTACCATTTTCAGCAATCCTTTTAAGACTTGAACTAGCCCAGTCCATTTCATCTGTTTTTCCAGTATTTTATTAGATTTTATGTAGCTGATGGCTGCATCTAGTTCTTCAAATATCTTTGGACCATTTTGAAGGAAGATTTTCAGCCTTGCAGGGAAAAGCAGGTGCAACTTTATTTGTGTTTTTTTTTAAGTTCTTTGAGAAATGGTAAGAATTGTTTCCTTTTAGTTATAACAGATGAAGAATAGTCATTATCAAAACAAATGATGTTGTCCTTGTATTTAATGGGTGATCTAGACCAAGCTGTCTTCAACACTATTTCTTTATCGTGAGTGGATAAAAATTTAACTGTGACTGATTTAGTAGCATTGCTTTTGGAATTTTTAGATGAAGACAAAGACCAGTGGGCTCTTTCTATACCAAAAGAAAGCGCTTCAGGTAGCTGTAAAATTTCAGGTAACCATGAAGTTAAAAACTAGCCCAAAGATCCTGATGTTATTTCTTCGAGATCTATTTTCTAGATCATCTATTTTTGTTAGAAGTAAGGTATTCTGCTTTAGAAGAAATTCTAAGTTATGCTCATTTTGTTGTATTCTACTATCCATGTCATTTAAAGAAGTTTTAATACCAGCAATTTGTTTCTTCTGTTGTTTAAGGTCTAGATGAATTGTCTCCATTTGTTGCGATGTAGTTTCTTTAAAATTATCAATCTTCATGTCCATTCTGTCAACTTTTGTTGATAGTTCCTGTATAGTTGTTAAAAGAGTTTGAAACTCTTTTTTTAATGCTGAGTCCTGTTGAGAAGCTTTAGTAAAGCTCATGTTGAAGTCAGATGCCAGAAACTTGTCTCTTGTATTTTGACAGGAAAAGTTGAAAATAATTTAAAAATATTTTAATACTAACTAGACTACGAAAAGAAACTAGATGTATAAAAAAAAGTTTTTTAGTTAGTTATAATTGAAAATTCCTGTCATAAAAGATATGATAAGGCAGAGCTGAGAGAAAGAGTGCTGCTAGTCAAGGCTCATGCTAAGCCATGCCCCCTTGTATGAACTTTTTGAAGCACTCTGAAGTTAAATATATGAATATCATACATATGTTCTCTTATTCTATTTTTAAAATTTCTATATGTCTTTCCTATGTAAAATGCTTCGCATACCTGGCAATGTGCCAAGTATACAATGTGATCTGTCTCACAAGTACCCTCTATCCTAAACCAAAAAATCTTATTAAAGTCAGGGTGATCAAACTTCCCTGTTGAATGAAATTAATTACAATAATTACATCTATGACAAGAGTTTATGACTCTTAAGATATTTCCTGACCCATGCGGAGTGATCCCCTTTGGAAAGCATAACATTCTTTTTATGTTCTTCATATTCTTATAAAAGAATGTTGGTTTAGGCCTCACTATGTTCTTAACTTCTGGGTCTGCTGTTAAAATTGGCCAGAACTTCCTGTAAATATCTAGCACAGGTCTGACATTGTTAACATATAATACAGGCATGTCATGAGCATGGAAAGTACACATAATACCTTTAAAGCCAATGCTTATAGCTAGACCATTAAGGAGATAGAGATTCTTTCTGTGCACCCACAGGATCCACAACAAAGTTTACATTGAAACATCAATTTATTTTAGATATATGAATATATATATATATATATATATATATATATATATATATATGTTTTAATATACTTTTTACACATTTTAAGGATTTTTCAAATATATAAAAGCATTTTCTTCTTCTTCTTCTTCTTTCAGTTGCTCCCATTAGGGGTCGCCACAGCGGATCAACTGTTTCCATTTCTTCCTGTCTTCTGCATCTTGCTCTGTCACACCAACCACCTGCATGTCCTCTCTCACCACACCCATAAACCTTATCTTAGGCCTTCCTCTTTTCCTGTTACCTGGCAGCTTCATCCTTATCATCCTTTTCCCAATATACTCTGCATCCCTCCTCAGCACATCTCCAAAGCAATGTAATCTTGTCTCTCTGGCTTTGTCTCCAAACCTTCCAACCTGGGCTAATCCTCTAATATACTTACTCCTAATCCTGTCCACCCTTGTCACACCCAGTGCAAATCTTAACATCTTTAACTCTGCCACGTCCAGCTCTGACTCCTGCCTTTTTGTCAATGCCACTATCTCCAACCCATATAACATAGCTGGTCTCACTACCCTCTTGTAGACCTTCCCTTTCACTCTTACTGGTACTCGTCTGTCACAAATCACTCCTGACACTCTTCTCCACCCACTCCATCCTGCCTGTACTCTCTTCTACACCTCTCTTCCACACTCACCATTACTCTGAACTGTTGATCCCAAGTATTTAAACTCATCCACCTTCGCCACCTCTACTCCCTGCATCCTCACTATTCCTCTATCCTCCCTCTCATTCACACACATATATTCTGTCTTAGTCCTGCTAACCTTCATTCCTCTTCTCTCTAGAGCATATCTCCACCTCTCCAGGGTCTCCTACACCTGTTCCCTACTCACATTACAGATCACAATGTCATCTGCAAACATCATAGTCCACGGGGACTCCTGTCTGATCTCGTCTGTCAACCTGTCCATCACCATTGCAAATAAGAAAGGGCTCAGAGTTAATCCTTGATGTAATCACACCTCCACCTTAAATTCATCCGTCACTCCCACCACAGACCTGACTGCTGTCACACTACTCTCGTACATATCCTGTACCACTCTTACATACTTCTCTGCCACTCCCGACTTCCTCATACAATACCACAACTCCTCTCTGGGCACCCTGTCATATGCTTTCTCTGAGTCCACAAAGACACAGTGCAACTCCTTCTGACCTTCTCTGTACTTCTCCAACACTCTCAGAGCAAACATCGCATCTGTAGTGCTCTTTCCTGGTATGAAACCATACTGCTGTTCACTAATCATCACCTCCCTTCTTAACCTAGCTTCCACTACTCTTTCCCATAACTTCATGCTGTGATTGATAACTTTAATCCCTCTGTAGTTACTACAGCTCTGCACATCACCCTTATTCTTAAAAATCGGTACCAAAACACTTTTTCTCCATTCCTCAGGCATCCTCTCACTTTCCAAGATTTCATTAAACAATCTAGTTAAAAACTACACTGCCATTTCATCTAAACAGCTCCATGCTTTCACAGGTATGTCATCTGGACCAACAGCCTTTCCATTCATCATCCTCTTCATAGCTATCCTTACTTCCTCCTTGTTAATCCACTGCACGTCATGATTCACTATCCACACATCATCCAACCTTCTGTCCCTCTCATTCTCTTCATTCATTAGCCCCTCAAACTACTCTTTCCATCTGCTCAACACACTCTCCTCACTTGTTAGTACGTTTCCCTCATTATCCTTTATCACCCTTACCTGCTGCACATCTTTACTAGCTCGGTCCCTCTGTCTAGCCAATCGGTAGAGGTCCTTTTCTCCCTCCTTAGTGTCCAGCCTTTCATACAACTCGTCATACGCCTTATTCTTAGCCTTCGCCACCACTCTCTTTGCCATGCACCTCATCTCCTTATACTCTTGTCTACTTTCTTCATCTCTTTGACAATCCCACTTCTTCTTCGCCAACCTCTTTCTCTGTATACTCTCCTGTATTTCTTCATTCCACCACCATGTCTCCTTGTCATCCTTCCTTTGTCCAGATGTCACACCAAGCACCTTTCTAGCCATCTTCCTTACTAGCTCTGCTGTAGTTACCCAGCTATTCGGTAACTCTTCACTGCCACCCATTGCCTGTCTCAACTCTTCCCTGAACTCCACCTCATAATTACCCTTTTTCAATTTCCACCATTTGAACTCCTCATCCTCTTCTTGATCACCAATGTCATCCTACAAACCACCATCCTATGCTGTCTAACTACACTTTCCCCTGCCACCACTTTACAGTCTCCAATCTCCTTCAGACTGGCCCTTCTACATAAGATATATTCCACCTGTGTGCATCTTCCTCTACTCTTGTATGTCACCCTATGCTTCTCCCTCTTGTTAAAATATGTATTCACCACAGCCATGTCCATCCTTTTCACAAAATTCACTACCATCTGACCTTTGTATTCCTTTGCTTAACACCATACCTACCCATCACTTCCTCATCCCCTCTGTTCCCTTCACCAACATGCCCATTGAAATCTGCTCCAGTCACCAGTCTCTCACCCTTAGGTACAATCATCACCACTTCATCCAACTCACTCCAAAATGTTTTCTTTCTCATCCATCGCACACTATGATAAAACAATTTGAACCCACCTCTGATACACCTAGCCTTGCTCACCCTCCATCTGGTCTCTTGCACACACACTATACCAACCTTCCTTCTCAGCTAGTTCTCTCCCTATACTAGTCATACTGCCAACATTCAAAGTTCCGACCGTCACTATCACAGTCCTAGCCTTTACCTGCCTTCGGGCATACCTTCCCCTTCTTCTCCTTCTTTGGCCAACAGTAGCCCATGCCAGCACCCTGTTGGCCAACAGTACTGGTGGCAGTTGTTAACCCAGGCCTCAACAGATCCGGTATGTACGTCTGTACTGTTGTCCGCATGTATGATTTGGCAAAAATTTTACACCGGATGCCCTTTCTGACACAACCCTCCCCATTTATCTGGGCTTGGGATCAGCACAAAGAAATGCATTGGCTTGTGCATCCCCAGTGGCTGGGTTATATAAAAGCATTTTATTATTGTACCTAAAGTATAGGACGGTTTGTTGCTTTAATTATGGTTGGTTACTTAAGGATTAATTGATTATTAAAGATGTAATGAGATTCATTATTTAAATGAAAGGTAGATGGAATTGGTTGAACATCTTAAGAATCAGTACATAAACTGTGAAAGTGCTTACATGTATTTATTATTTTTAATAAAGTACTTTAACCTGGATTTCGGCCATTCATTTTACCTCATTCTATATTTTGTTTGTGGACTCTTCATATTTTTGAATGAAGCATTCATCTGGAATTGCTGGATAATTCTTGTGGTGATACTACAATAATATTTGTTTTACTTAAAAATATATCCTTGTTTCTTTTTTCTGAGATTAGAAGCTACTGAGAACCTTTTGTCAAATGGAAGCACAGGTAAGGAGTTAAGTGACTTTACCTGCACCCAACCACAGCAGATATTCAGGAAAAATGGATGTGCTTTTGAGTATCCTTTGTTTTCTAAGCACCTTCTTTCAATTTTAACAATGTTTCACAGTGCTCCTTAAAAGAAATGCTGTGGATTTGTATGTCTTTTCACCTGAAAAGTGCCTGAACAATTGGGGAGGCGGCTACAGAATCTTGGCACTTACATGGCTGTATATTAAAACAGGTGCACTGAGACTGGGGTATAGCAGTTAGCATTCTTGCCTCCTGTTCAGTTCTGAGCTGGGGAGATGTATATGGAGAGCTTGCAAATCCTTCCCGTGCTTAAGTTTTAACCAGGAGCCTCAGCTTCCTTCCACATGCTAAAGACATCACAAGTGAATTAATGATCTTCCCAGTTGCCCATAGTAGTACATGTGTATATAAGCATCCTGAGATAGAATTACTAGTTATATTACTCTTACACTTTCTACCAAAACCAAAGGTCGACAGCTGATGTTCTACAAATATCAAACAATAAAGTGGGGGGGGGGTCTACCAAAAGTGTGCAGGAAAATATTCACACCCCTACCCCATGCCTGTAGCACCCTATTATATTTATAAGAAAAGCAACCACCTTGTGCATAACTGGAAACCATAATGCAAGCACCCATAAAGCCATAAATCCCCATGATAAAATATATAACAGATGCCAGATGGTTTACCCAAACCCAAACTCCTCATGCAATAAGATGGCCACTTATCTTTAGCTGGAGCTGTAATAATGACATTTTTTCTGTAGCATTTTATGACAGTTTGCATTATGCTTTCTATGCTTCAAACTAATAGGACTACAAGCTTATAATACAGACTTGGGCAGTAAAAGCTTGTGTCTGTGTTTGTGTACCTGTGTGTGTGTTAAGCAAACTCAGGAACAAGTGTTTATCCTCAACCTGCTAAGCCATGGCAGACAAAAGAGAAGCATGGACTCTGGTTTCACTGTATTTGTGACTATAGTCCTGACAATCAACTGCACAAGCTGTAGAGACTGGCTATTTCCAAATTCACAATATAAAGTGTTAAGTGGCCGGCAAGGACTATGTCCAGAAATGGACTGAAACCAGAGTCCCTGCTATTCAGCAACTGCAATTTTTGTTCATCACTATGCAGTCTGAGTTCTGCAATGTCCAAATAGCACACAGGAATGAGATTATTTTATTAATGTTGCCTGTTAAGCCCTCCTTCCTTCCCCCATCCCTGTAGCCATTCAAGTTCCTGGCACATAGGCCAGTTGTATGAAGCGTATATTCAGAGACCATGCATGTGTCACTCAGACTTGGAATAAAGAAATGAAACATAATAACTTAATCTGAAACTTTGTATCATACTTTGGCAGATCTGTGGAAGTGTTCTTAAAGAAACTTCAACTGACGCTATATACAGCTCATACCACATATGCATTTCATCATAGTAAATAAAAATGTTTACAATGTCCTTTGGTGACTAAGTGACCCTCAGGACCTCCAACCCCCTCAGTCTTTAGCATCTTCTATAACACCTGTATTTAATGACACAAGTCACAAAACAAAAGATGTGTAAAGAGATTAGTTAAATCCAGGGAAGGAGAACAAGAAGTTATAACTTGAAAGTTGTTATTTATTTAACATTTGGTTACCAGGAAAGTCTGACTGAGACAGAGTCCATTTTCAGCGGAGGCCCAGGGAAAACTGCTCCAAATGCACGTTTTTAGAATGTGGGAGGAAACCTCAGCACCCGAGGAAACCTTCATGATCACAGAAAAGACATTCAAACTCCACACAGAAGGCACCCCAGCCAGGAATCAAACAGAAGAGCTTGACTGGGACAGAGCCCATTTTCACTGGAGGCCCAGGTAGAAATGCTCCAGATACATGTCTTTGGAATGTGGGCAGAAACCAAAGCACCCAGAAGAAACCCATGTGAACATAGGGAGGACAGGCAGACCCCACACAGAAGGCACCCCAGCTAAGAATCAAGCCAGAGAACTTATTTTTGTGAGGTGACAATGCGAACTGCTGCGCCACTGCTCTGCACACAGTGTTAGTCTGACTAAACAAGCAATCTTTTTGAGACAGATGTTTTGGTTTACAGAAAAAATATGAATTAGCAATAATTACTATTTCGCATTGATGAGAAAGGCAGGGACTATGGAGTGAATAAGATGGAGGGATAGAATGTATGACTCTGTACAGTCAGTAGACTACACTACACAAGCTGTGGTTTGTATAGCTGAAAGAAAGTATGGGAAGGGAGACAGAGAGAGGTAGAGAAAATGTGCTGTTCTAGTAGTGCTCAGTGAAGTTTTCTTTTCTTAGGTGGTAAAACCGCCTGAACATTAAGGCTTTTAGTGACTGTTAAGCTTATGATTACTGCTGCTCTGAATACACTGCTAACTTAAGTGAAAATAATTATTCTATGGCATGAATAAGATACAGGCACTAAAGCACAAATTCCAGTAATCCTAGAATTTTTAAGTTTTTAGCTTCAGGTATTTAAGCCCTGCATTTGAGCGGGTTTCTGCTTGTTTGAACTGAGGTGGGCTACCAGCCACAACTCTGAGCTGAGATACCAGACAACTAGAGGCTTCAGAGCTTCCCAAAAACCATAAGTTGCCTTTTTTGATTGTCTGTACTATTCACTGCACTTTTTATTGTGTTCTGCTTGTTTAATACTGTATTTTAATACTGTAAATTAAACTGTTGTTTGTACTGCATTTTTGTGCCTAACTGCCTGTTAAATTGTGTTGTTGCTGTTTTCACTGTTTGCAAAGCTTTTTTTTTTTGCTATGTTTCACTGTTTGCAAAGCATCTGTTCTGTTTGTTCTGTTTTCCTGCCAAGCAGTGTTTTAAATAACTGATTTGTTTGCTATTTGAAACATTCTTTAGTATCCCTTTGCTATTTTTCTGCTGTTTAAAACACTTTTTTAGTGTTTCCTGCCTAAATCAGCTAGTAGCTGTAACATAGTCCAGATACAGGTTTACTGCATCTGGGTCTGTTTGTAGTGGCTGTTGTATTCTGAGCACATTTTCCAAGCCATCTTTGATTGGAAGGGACCCTTCTGCACCCTTGTGAAGAGAAACATGCTGATTGGAACCTGTCTAGTGAAGGGTTCTGCTTGTTTGTGCATTGCTGAGCAATTGTGTACCATAGCCGCACAGATAATTCTGACAAGTTTTCCCTTAGATAAAGCTATAGTACATTAGTGTAGTCCTCATCTTTAGTACATCTCCGGTCTAAAATGTATTGCTAGTGAGCTGTGAGATATTAAACCAACAGCCAAAAACTCGATCAGAAATACCCATCTACAGAACACATCCTAAATCAATCCTGAAAGCACCCCTTTTGTGATAACAGTTCTTCACACATAGCATTATGGACAGTTGGACTAGCTTTCTTTCTCCTGCCAGCTTTGTTAACTTGGGTCTCCTCAGGCAGTGTAACAACTGCCTCATGAATACTGACAACCTTCTACTAATAGCTCACTCCAATACAGAGTGCTAGAGAGATGTATCTACACCAAGATTCTTGAATCTCTGCTCCATTGCACTTGAAACCGTAACACTGAAGAGGTTGGCAACTCACCCACTAGTCATGCACATACTACCACTACTCATACACATAGTAAGCATCCAACACATAAATCAATGTACACAGAGGTTCTCTCAAAAAACTTACTGAAACACCTGAGACCTCCAAAGCAAAAGACTGTTACAACTAACACAGTTCCCACAGCACCCAAGACATACAGCAACACCAGTGTCTCACCTACCAAGCCCTTAAGGTGTAACACTGAAAAAACAAATTTTCTTCTCATTGAAGGCTCCTCAGTGAGACACAGATGTCCCACTCACCAGGTTAGGTAAGGAGAAAGTCACAGTTAGCTGCCTGTCCAGTGCCAGAATTTGTCAGATCATGCACACACTCTGGTCTTTCGGCAACAAGTACCATTATTACTCTGTCATAGCTCATGTTGAAGTGAATGACCTGAGACATACCTCACTAGACTATATGAAGACAGATATGACTGAGCTCTCTGAGTATGTGTCCCAGGCAGGTATGTCCCTAGCCTTGAGCAGCATATTACCTTCACCTAGAATAATGCAACAGTATAAACAAAAAATGATCAATTTCAAAAATTGGCTTAGTTTTTGGTGTAATTCAAAGGGGATCCAGTTTCTGTCAGCCTGGGATGACATGGTCGATAAACCTTGTTGCTTTGCCAGAGACGGTTTGCACCTGGCACCACTAGGTTTTTGGCTGCTGGCAAAGGCTCTTGCCTTCCCCATAGTGCCTTTTTTGGCAAGGTCTCAAAAACAAAATTACTGACGTGAAATTTGTCATCCATAACAAAATAATGGGTAAAGCCTTCTTCAGTTATATCAGGAACCTCCATGACAAAGCCCAGGTTTGTTCTGAATTAGTACTTAGCCAACCTGCTAGCAGACGGTCATTGCAAACTTCACCCCTCTATACCCCCAAAGGACCATTCAACATCCTCTATACTTGTTAACATCCTCACATCTCCATAGATCAAGTGTTAAAGGCCCTATCCAAGGCAAAGAATACAGCTTCCATGGGACCTGATAGTATCCTGAGCTGTATTCCACACCACCTCCAGCAAGAGCTAGCTTCATCATTGAGCACTGTCTTCAACCACAGCCTAAGTACAGGCTTCATCCCAGCAGAGTGGAGAACTGCCATTGTCATCCCCTTGAACAAAGGTGGTACCATTACTGACCCTGGAAACTATCTCCCCATTAGCTTGCTAAGTCTGATCTTTGATGCCATGAAGCATATTATTATGGATCTCATAATCAAGAACATAGGCAATCTCCAAGCACTTAACCACACCCTGTTTGGATTCATCAAGGGTAGAGCTTGCCTGTTGAACCTAGTTGACATCTTTGAGATTGTCACCAAGGCCCTGGATGAGGGAAAGTCAGTACATATAGCTTACCTTGACTTGGCCAAGGCCTTTGACACAATCCCTCACTCAGGCATCATCAAAAAGCTAACACAACTTGGCATAAATCCCTATCTCATCAGGTGGGTGGCCAACTGGCTCACTGATTGGACCCACAAGGTCAAAATAGGTGCCTCCACCACTGACAGCAGACCTGTCACTTGTGGTGTTCCCCAGGGATCTGCCCTGCGACCCCTATTATTTGGCATCTACTTCTCAGAGGCCTAGGCAAAGACAAAAGGCCTGTGGCTGACCAAGTTTGCAGATGACTATAAGTTGGGTGCTGTTTGTACTGCAAGAGGGTCTCACAGCAACAAATGACTGGTGCCAAAGTCATTTACTTAAGTTAAATGCAAAAAAATGTATTATCATACCATTCAGCAAAAGCATGGCCCCTACTGATTACCACATCAACAGCAACCCCCTAAGCACACAACCTGTGGTGAGAGACCTGGGTACTCAGGTTGATAACACTATCAAATTTGACCATCATGCAGTGGCAGTGGTCAGAAAAGCCTTTTACTTGGTTCACCTCATAAGTAAAGGGATTGCATCTAGAAAAAAGAAGGTTACCTCTCTGTACTCCTCCCTCATTAGGCCAATAATTGAGTATAAAAAGAAGCGCAGTCAAGCCACAAAAAACTCAGGCAGAGAGGATAATAACAGTTAACGTAAATTTAATAAGAACGTTTTCGCCCTTCTCATAGAGGAGCTTCTTCAGACAAGGAATAAAAAGCGCTACTTTTAAAAAAAGCAAACAGCTGACAAGTTTGATGTCACTTCCTTTAAAATAATCACTTACGGAGCACTATATATTTGATTTTATACTAAATAAATATCTTAGGTTGTTACCCCAAATCTGTAAAGATTCATGGTCTTTCTTAAAGTCCATCAACAGTATCCTTTTTCACCCTTCAAACAACTTCTTAACTATAGATGTTGTTGAGTTATATACTTGCATACCACACGGTGAGGCCATTGAATGGGTTGAATTAATGTTACTAGACCTGGGTGCACCTAAAGATGAAATTGACGTTGTTACCATTTTACTCAACATCATTTTAACGTCAAACTTCTTCATATTTAACAACGATTACTACCTTCAAAAAAAAGGCATTGCCATGGGTTCTCCATGTGGGGGAAGTGTATCTAATTTAGTGGTTGCCTATTGGGAAAAGACTTTCCTGTTCAAGGACAATTTGTTTAAAGAGATAAACAAATTTTATCACTAATTCTTAGACGACGTCTTCATCTTAGTACAAGGAGATGAAGAATGTGTTTCTAACCTTATTAAAAGTATGAATAATTCCTGTCATTTTCTTTCATTCACCCATCATTTCTCTACCTCTGAGATTGATTATTTGGATGTGAAGCTCACTAAAGACCTTGACAATGAGCGGTTACTCTCAAGTATTTTTAGAAAGCATACATATTGCAATGCTTTTTTGCATTACACCAGTAACCACCCTTGGAAACAGAAAAAATCCATTGTCAAGGGTCAATTAGTTAGAGCTACACGCATGTGTAATACAGACACAGCCTTTGAAGATGAGTGCTCACATCTAAAAGAAATGTTCTTGAGTAGGGTTACCTGTGAACTCATAGACAGTCTAATCAATGAAGTATCACTTAAAAGGTTGTCTGGGTTCTATAAACCACTACTCCTTCAAATTGAAGTGAGTGACCCTTCAATCATTGAGAATAATGGAATAATTACACCTTGTGGTCAATTTAACCCATCTGGGATAGACAACTGTAATAACAATCTTGTCACTGTTAGTATAACTCATGATTTTAAGACTAGCCTAATCCTCACACATAATAAACACATTGACAGCATGTGCTCAATTGTCAAGAAAAATTGGCACTTTATAGTAAATAGTGCCTACTTGTTGGATGTTTTGGGGTTATATCCCCATTTTGTGTTTAGGAGAGGTAAAAACTTAAAAGAATTACTACAGACAAATGACTCGATTAATTTTTCAGTAAGACAAACTGGCTGTTACACATGCGGCTTTTGTAACTGGTGTAAGTTACTAAAAACAGGGAATTCTTTTGTTGTCAGAGACGAGAAATACTATATTAAACACAGGATTGGGTGTGAAACCAAATCTATTGTTTATATTGCACAATGTAATTGCTGTGCTGCGTTTTATGTTGGTAAAACGGATGACCGAGTTTACCAACATAATTACTATAAATATAAAAAAACTGACAATGCACTTTCAAAGCATATTTTAGAGAATATTGGACACAGTTTTTGTTTCATGGGCATTGATTTGGTTAAAGTAGGTATCAGGGGGGGCCCACAGTCTCTTATGCTTGAATTAAAAGAACTCGAGTGGCAGTTGCTATTAAATGCCTTTTCCCCTCCTGGACTAAATGAGTGTTGTAATATTTCTGTAATACTGAAATACAACAGTTATCTAAGAAACTGAATTATTAATTGCTAGTGCTAATATTTCACCAATTTTAATGAAATGGTTGCATTAACAAAATATGCATTAACTATTTTTAATGTATTGTATTTTATTGTTTCATCCGTTTTTCTAGTTCAGGGTACATTTGAACTTGCTAGTAAAATCTGATGATTTTTAAATAACCTTCTGTATTATAAGCCTTATGACACATTTAGTGATGTCTTTGTGGTACTGGCATTGTTTTAAATAAGCAGATCTATGCCACATATTGTTTATAATAGTGCTCCGTAAGTGATTATTTTAAAGGAAGTGACATCAAACTTGTCAGCTGTTTGCTTTTTTTAAAAGTAGCGCTTGGCGCTTTTTATTCCTTGTCTGAAGAAGCTCCTCTATGAGAAGGGCGAAAACGTTCTTATTAAATTTACGTTAACTGTTATCATCCTCTCTGCCTGAGTTTTTTGTGGCTTGACTGCGCTTCTGTTTATCGGTCGTTTCTACTGGTGTTTGCATGAGTATAAAAAGAAGTTATGTACTCACCATAACATTCCATCTGAGTAGGTAAACTTCATTTGTCAGCAATCTGTGGGTATCGGATCCATATCGGATCCGAGCCGGCAGCTTTAAACAGCTAAGATCTGAGCTCCAAGCTCCTCCCCTTACCCATAATCCCCTGCCATCCCTCTCTGACCTCAGATCGAGTTTGCTATAGTAAAACAGCATATTACAACAAAGGATCACCTGCAACTCTTAACCTGGTGTTATCCGGAGAAAAGGACAAGGGATCCTTCTAGGACGCAGGTTAGGGGGATGGAGGGGGGTTGGTTGTTGACAAATGAAGTTTACCTACTCAGATGAAATGTTATGGTGAGTACATAACTTCTTTATCTGAAGTAGTTAACTTCATTTGTCCATCAACCTGTGGGACAGAGTCCCCAGATACCCAAACTTGGGGGGTCCTCATGGAAGGATATTCCGGAGCACTGCAGAGCCGAAGGATGCTCTCCCTCTGGAAATTAGATCCAACTTGTAATGGTTAATGAAAGTATGGGATGTAGCCCAAGTGGCTGCTGAACAAATGTTGTCCAAGGACAGTCTGGAGCAAAAGGCAGCAGAAGTAGAAATCGATCGGGTAGAATGAGCGTGGACTCTTTCAGGTTCAGGTCAACCAGAACTCTTATATGCAAGAAGTATACATTGGGAAATCCATCTGGATAATGTAACTTTTGATACTGGTTTGCCCAAAGAGGGTCTTGCAAAGGATACGAAGAGTTGCTCAGATTGCCTATGTTCGGCGGTCATGTGCAAGTAGAATCTCAATTGCCTATGTACGTCCAGAGAATGTAATTTGTATTCACCCTTGTTTTGATAATTTGGAAAGAAAACTGGTAAATTAATAGATTGATTAATATTGGGCTCAGAAGTAACTTTTGGTAGAAAGGAGGGATTGGTTCTGAGGGAAACTCTATCTTTATGGAAGACCAAGTATGGGGGTTTGGCGCAAAGGGCTTGAAGCTCCGAAACCCTTCTAGCCGAAGTGATAGCAATGAGAAAGGCCATCTTCCAAAATAAGTAGTTCAGATCCACTGAGGCTGCGGGTTCAAATGGAGGGGCAGTCAAGGACTGGAGAACAAGGGTTAAATCCCATGGAGGGACTGCGTCTTTCACCAGAGGCCTTAAGAGGAAGGTGCCTTTTAAGAAGGTCTTACATAATTTGGAAGATGCTAAGGAACCGAGATCACTTCCCACATGATAATGGGAAATCGCAGCTAACTGGACTTTGACCGTGGAAGAGCTAGCTAACTATTACTGGAACTGGATCAGCCAAGCTGTGAGCCTGAGGTTGTCCAGGTTCGGGGTTGGTAAATCCAGTGGGTGAGAGATCAGATCTGGGGTGGGATCTGGAATCCATGGAGGATTCACTAGATGAGACCATAGGCATGGGAACCATATTTGACAAGGCCAGAATGGGGCTATGAGGATCACTCTGCTCCCCAACCGACGGGCTTTCTGCAAGAATTTTAGCATTAGAGGAAGAGGAGGATAAGCATAGAGTAGACCGGATGGCCAAACATGCACCAGAGCATCTCTGGGGGATTCCCCTGGTGGGGGAATTAGAGCAAAGTAGTTGCCGCACTTTGCGTTCGAAGGAGATGCGAAGAGATCGCAGCAAGGTTTACCCCACTTGAGGAAGATTTGCTTCACTATCCTGGGATTCAGAGACCACTTGTACGGTTAGAAGATAGTTTGACTCAGCTTGTCTGCCAAAAAGTTCGACCGACCCAGAATGTGCATCGCTATGAGAAAGCGGTTGGTGGAGATTGCCCAATCCCAAACTCTCATGGCCTCTCGACAAAGTGGATAGGATCTGGTTCCCCCCTCTTTGTTGATATACCAGACTGCTGACATGTTGCTTGTCTGAATTGCAATTGTCCCTAAGGAAAGAAGGGCCTGGAGTGCTTGCAATGCCAAAAGCACCGCTCTCATCTCTAGGACATTGATATGCAATAAGGTCTCTGAATGGGTCCACGTGCCTTGGATGGTTCTGCCCATACAGTGCCCCCCCCACCCGAGGCAAAAAGCATCTGTGGTCACCATGGTTAGAGGTGGGGACATAGAAAAGGGGTGCCCTACCTGACTGGAGCCACCAGAGGGTCTATATTAAATGAACGAAAGTTCATCTTAGCGAACGCTCACATCAGCGAATATTGCAGAACTCGAAACCGCAATTGTTAGATCGTGGTACAGTGAAGATGGGAATATTTGCCCTTTCCTCACTGTAGTGCGATCTCGGACTTGGAATATATATTTAGGGCCCCCACAATTGCAGTTTTGAGTACCTGGATATTCGCTCATGTGACCGTTCACTAAGATGAACTTTCGTTCATCTAATATAAACCCCCATCAGAGCAGGGATTTCCTGCAAGCCCTACTGAGGGGGATGGGTGAACTCAGTGGGTGTAGCAGGATGGACCATTGAACCTGCAAGGTCCATTGTAGTATCCTCATGTTCAAGCGCGCTAAAGGTAACAGATTGATCGTGGCCGCCATGAAACCTAGAGCCCTCAGAACCAATTTTGCTGGAGGAGCCGAGGATTGTAACAGGACCAGTACGTGGAGCTTCAGGGTACGAATCCGGTCCGGAGTTAAGAAGACTCTCAATAGGTTTGTGTCTAATCTGGCTCCTATGAAGTCTAAGATCTGTGTTGTATGAAGGGAAGATTTGTGGAGGTTGATTGTGACTCCCAGCCGGGAGGCCAGGTGGAGGAAGTAATCTCTGGCTGAACATAGTAGATGCCTGTTGGGGGTGGTCAGGAGCCAGTCGTCCAGGTAAGGAAAGACCTGTATACCCTGAAGTCTCAGGTGGGCCGCTACTACTGCCAAAACTTTGAACACCCTGGGGGCTGTGGTGAGACCAAAAGGGGAGGGCCCTGAACTGGTAGTGACTGGCTCCTAGCCGGAAGCGGAGAAACCTTCTGGATCGTCTGTCCATCAATATGTGGTAGTACGCATCCTTGAGGTCTATTGAGCACATCCAGTTGTTCTCCTGTAAGAGAGGGAGAATGGATTGAATGGTGACCATCTGGAACTTTTCTTTGGCCACTGGCAGGTTTAGTAAGGACAGGTCGAGGATTGGCCTTAAGTCCCCCGTCTTTTTTGGCACCAGAAAGAACCTGGAGTAGAAGCCCGATCTGGATTGGTCTAGGGGGACTCACTGGATCGCTCTTTTTTCTAGCAGCTGCTTTATTTCTGTGGCTACTGCCTTCCTTTGATTGGGTGGGACCCGGGGTCTGGGATGGGGATTCAGAAAGGGGATTTTGTAACCTCTGGATATGATTTGAAGCACCCAGCGATCTGTTGTAATGGACTCCCAAACTGCTAAGTACCTCGAGAAACGTCCCCCGACTGTCTCCAGAAAGGAGCAGTCAGGTAACCCCCCAGGGCTGTTGTGCGGGCCAATCCAAAAAGGGTTCTCTCGACCCGAAATTCTTCGGTCCCCCTCTGCCTCTGGGCTGACGTCCACCCTGACCTCCTCTGCCTCTGAAGGACGAGGGGTCCAGAGTGAAACGGGACTGTTGAGACTTCCGGAACCACATCTTCTTCTGTCCCCTTTGGTTCCTGGAGAAGGACCTCTGGGGAGCCGAGAAGTGGACTCTAATGGCAGACAACGTCTTCCCGTCTTTCTTGCTCTGGACCAGCGTGTCGCGGACGTTCTTGCCAAAAAGCGAAGAACCGTCAAACGGGGCATTTGCGAAGGACGCCTTGAAGGGTTCCGCAAAATCGCAGAGGTGGAGCCAAGCATGTCATCTCAAAACAACGCCCGCTCCGCTAGTTCTATCGGCTCCTTCCGTAGCATGGGAGAGGAGCCGCATAGAAGTGTTCGAGATGGACTTAAGAGTGGCCATTCGAGCTGAGAATACCTTCTTATCCTCAGTCGACATGGACTCTGGGGGTGACCCAGCATATTCCTTGATGAGATCCCGCTGGAGTCGTATGACGTGTGCCATATAGTTCAGCGACCTTACAGCGAAGGTAGCTGAAACGAACATCCGCTTCCCCAGACGGTCCATCGTCCGAGACTCCTTGTCGGGAGGATGGACAGAGGAACTCTCCTGGGCCAGTTCCCTCTTGGTGGCAGCCACCACCAACATGGCATCTAATGGAGCACCCTTGCTCCATACTGTCCTATCAGTGGGGGGGCTAAAGATTTTATCCGGTCTCTTTGGAATGGGCTCAACAGTGTCCGGTTCCTTCCATGCCCTGGTAGTAATGAGATCTACCAGGGGATTGGCAGGAGGGGACACCCAAGAGGTAGATGGGCCTGCGTCAAACACCTCCAGAAATACAGACTCATCCGATGAAGGTTTTTGGGCTGACCACCCCCCTCTAATTCGAAGCATTTCCATAATGTCTCCGAAGGAGATGTCCTCGGGGGGTGACCTTGGGGAACCTTCCCCTTCCTCTAAGTCCGTGTCTTCTGTCAAAGACTCAGGTGAGTCCAAGTGCCTCCTCTTGCACTTACATTTGTGAGGGACCTCCTCGGGAGGGCTGTCCGAAGAGGCCTCACCAACCACATCTTGTTCCTCTAAGGGAACCATCTGGGACATAGGCGCAGGCTGTCGCTGGGGCCGGGTGATGGAAGTTGGGCCCGTCTGAGAGAGAGTGCAGGGTGGACCCGTAGTCAGAGCCTGGGGCCTCGAATCCCTTGACAATACCCTCTCCATAACATCGAACGCCGAGGGAGAACTGCTCTCTCTAGGATCCGAGAGCAGCCCCCTCGGATCCGATGTGAGGATCGGGGCCGGCGCCGAAGCAATCGGATTTGAAGGGACAGTATGCTCCAACCAAGACAGAGCCGAAGGCACACTGACACCTCCAGATCCAAAGCTCAGCTCTCGGCTCCGAGAGCTCGAATCTGAAAAGGGACCCAACAAACCCGAGGGTGTGGTCGGTGCCGAAGTACGAGGCACTATCAGCGCCGAACCTCCCCCGGCTCCTATGCAACCCAGATCCGAAGGCTCCAAACCCCAGAAGTGGGTCGGAGAAGGAGCAATTGGGGCAAAAAAGGGGGTCGAGCTCCCCCCCGGAGGGGGGGAGGCAAGAGCACTCCCATCTGCAGCTGGGCCTGGAGGAACCTACGCATCATCCGGTCCATATCTGTGTCGGACAAGCTTCGGGTGGACCTAGAAGAGGCCACTGAGGCGGGCCGGGAGTGCCGCCTCAATGACCTCGAAGGCGACCTGGTCTCCTCCTCTGGCTCCAGGGAGAAGCGAGGTGAATGGAGCTGGGAAGGAGAAGGCCCAGCAGCCCTGGGAGAGGCAGCCTGTTTAGCCGGCGGAGCCGAGGAGGAAGACTCGGCCCGCCACTTGTGGTGTCTATCCTTCTTCTTCTCCCACCTAGCTTCCCTCTCATCCTGGCCTAAGGTGGGAGGTTGAGTCCTGGCCAGGGAGCAGGGGTGGAAGGGGGCACTGCCACGGCCGCGGCAGGTGCCACCGAGGAAGAGGAGGCCGAATCCGGGAGCAAAAGTCCCGCCAGAATCAACTTTGACCTCCTGTCCTTTAGAGCTCTGGGGTTGAAGGCTGCACAAATAGTGCAGCCTGAGGAAAGGTGGTCAACCCCAAGGCAAATAACACACCGAGTGTGGCCATCCGCTGGAGAAAGCTTATGGCCACACTCGGTGCATTTAGAGAAAAGGGTTTCTGGGGCCTCAGACATAGTTTAACTAAAACCCACACAAGGCCCAGCACACACCTTCACACACATGGGGAGGAATGAACTACACTAAAAATTAACGAAATAACAATATTATAACTAAAAGGTTTTAATACTAGGGAGCAACACACACAACAAGCAATATCAGCTACAAAAAGTAGAAAAAGAAATAATTTTTTCTCTCACTGAATGACTAACTCCCACGCCTGGAACTCATTCAAAGCTGTTGACTCAACCGCGGTAAATGAGATCTGACATCAGAGAGGGATGGCAGGGGATTATGGGTAAGGGTAGGAGCTTGGAGCTCAGATCTTAGCTGTTTGAAGCTGCCGGCTCGGATCCGATATGGATCCGATACCCACAGGTTGATGGACAAATGAAGTTAACTACTTCAGATCACCTCGTTTGGTATGTACCTCTCCAAACACCTGCACTAACTGGAAAGGCCATAGAAATACCTCACAAAGAGAATCCATGACCTCCAAAACCTGTCCTATGTGGACAGGCTCAAATCACTATCACTCTGCTTGGTATCATGCAGATTGCTCAGAGGTGGTCTGTGTCTCGCCTACAAACAATATCGGACCCTGCCCTACTAGACATGCTCCATATCCATAAGTCTAACTCCTCCAGTATTACCAGCTCAAAAGGCCTAAATCTAATTTGCAACATCAACAAAACCTGCTGGAGAGACAGGTTTGTCTTCCACAGGCTGCCCCATCTCTGGAATAGACTTCCCATACATGTCAAACAGATTACCTCACTGACCCTCTTCAAGCACAACCTTGATTAGTGGATGAGAAACCACAAATTTGTCCCAGGGTTCCACCTGTGTCTCTCATTGACAGGTGTAAAAGGTGATGACTGAGGTTTCTTTTTTGGGGATAAACTCTTGGCTAAGCTTGTAAGGGCCCCAAGGCCATTAGTCTAGTAACCTCCTATGATCCTATGGTTATGCTGCTAAACACTAGGAGCTTAAACCAAAAACTGCACACCCTGGAAGCACTTCTATCACTGGAGGATGTAGATATCTGTGCAGTCACAGAAACCCGATTCATGGCCTCATAGAGCACCCCAGCCTTGCAAAGCTACAGTGCCTTCCATACCTTTAGACTGCAAAACAAACATGTCAGAACCAAAGGAGGCAGTATTTCTATCTATATTAGGAATAAATTCACCACCCGACTAGTTAGACTGGACAACTCCCATTCATATCATAGCTAGTTATAGATCCCCTTCCATGGATCATAATGCGCATGAGGCGTACCTGACCAAACTGGAGCCAATCCAAATATTGCCAAACACTCAGGTAATGAGGAATTTAAATTATCCCACCATTTACTTGAAACCTACTCTAGCCCTAACTCACTAGTGCAAAAGTTCCTTGACTTTGTTAACTCAAATGCCCTGGAACAAATTGTTCAAACTCCAGCAAGAGGAACAAACATACTAGATCTGGTCCTCACTAACATGACAAACAGATGTACCACAACAACTGTTGGACCCTCATTAGTTAAGTCTGACCACAAGACGCTGCTATTCTAGATATAATCAAAGCCAGAGCCCCTAGTAAAAACAACCACTCTGGTGGACATCCAGCATCAACAAACTTTACAACAAACACAAAAAGTTGCTGTATAAGAAAACTAAGGTGAGGCCTCAGCAATGGAAAAGTACCCTCCTCAGCCTCAACAGGCAAATAGGACATGTCAAATCCTCTAAGGGTAACTTTGAGAAAAACTTAACAATCACAGCCAAGGATAACTATAAGGCCTTTTACAGCTACTTACATAGCCTAAAAGGTAGGACCCGAGCATGTGCTGAATTAGTGACTAATGCTATCACACACACTGAACCTGCAGAGATAGAAAACTTGCTAGTGGACAGATTTGGTGAAATTTTCACTCCTTTATCCCTTCAAAACTTATCACAAACCTTGCCTCCAACATCCCCTCTACCCTACATATCCAAAGAGCAGGACATTAAAGCCTTGTGTAAGGCAAAAATCTCAGACTCAATGGGACCAGATGGCATCCCAGGCCGTCTTCTAAATGAACTAAAACATGAACTAGCATCACCATTAAGTATTCTATTCAATCGCAGCCTAACCACAGGCTTTGTTTCTGCAGAATGGAGAATAGAAACAATTATTCCCCTCTACAAAGGTGGCTTAGCAACAAACTCAGGGAATTATAGACCCATAAATCTGACAAGCCTCATCTATGAAGCCATGGAATGTATTATCATGAACCTCATAAATAAAGATATAGGTGACCTCCAAACCCTGGATACCCAATTCAACTTCTGCAAGGGCAGATCTTGCCTGTTAAACTTGGTGGATTTCTTTGAAAATGTGACCAGGGCAGATCTGTGCACACAGCATACCTCGACTTGCAAAGATCTTTGACATAATCCCACACCCAGGCATTAATGATAAACGTAGCAAACTGAATGTAAACCCCAAAGATGGGTTGCCAACTGGCTCACAAACTGGTCACACACTATCAAAGTTGGTGACTTGACATCAACCAGCACACCTGTCACCACCAGGGTGCCACATGGGTCAGTGCTGGGCCCCCTACTGTTTGGTATATACTTCTCAGAGGTTCAAGCCAAAACTAAGGGACTGTGGCTAACCAAGTTTGCGGACAATTGCAAACTGGGTGCAACTACTGAATCTTCAAAGTATGTCAGTATACTTCAGGAGGGTCTTACACAGACCAACGACTGGTGTCTTAGTCACAGTCTCAAACTGAATGCAAAGAAATGCATCATCATTCCCTTCAGTAAAAGAATGTCCCTTCACATTATCAGATAAACAGCAATACCCAATGTACCTATGAAGTGGTAAGAGATCTGGGATCACAAGTAGACTGCAACCTTAACTTTGACAACCATGTGTCTGTTGTAGTAAGGAAGGCTTTCTATATAGCATACCCGATTAGCAAAGGCATCACCTGTAGAGCAAAGGAGGTTATAACTCCTCTATACTTGTTATAACTCCTCTATACTTGTCACTAAAGTCCCATAATTGAGTATAATGCCCCTTTCAGCATGTACCGTACAAAGCACCTGCGGCAATTGGGGACCTCAGAGGTTTATAATTAAGAACATCAAGGGTCTCCAGCATGTCTTACACAGACCGACTAAAGTCCCTGCTGCTGCACTCAGTATCATATAGACTTCTTAGGGTGGACTTACACCTGGCTTACAGAGCACTCTCCACTTCAATCTTAATGAATTTGCTGCACATCCATAAATCAAATGGGACTAGAGCTACCCATTCCAGGGACCTAAATATGGCTTGATACTTGAATAGGATGTTCTGGAGGGATAGATTAGTCTCCCAGTGACTGCCATGACTTTGGAATAGGCTGCCAAAATCATGTGAAGCAGAGCACCTCTATGACACTGTTCAAAAGGAACCTGGACGAGTGGATGGGGTATTATAAATTCTTATGGGGGATAGTGACTATAACCCTCCAGGACATGAGCAATCATTACCAAATACAGTCCTGGGTATTGACCAGAGTATGTATGGTATTACATTGGGATGAAACGGCTAGGCTTGAAATGACCTCCAGGTCAATAGCCTAGTAACCTCCTATAATCCTATGAGTTACAATTAATGTTCTGAGATAGCAGTCTGGATTCAGGGCAAATGTATCATAAAATCATGGATTATTAGAAAAAGAAACATCTGTGTCTCCTCGTTACACCTTGTTTGTGCCCACTGTTAGTTGCTTAAGTGCTGTAATGTCTCATAAAACCAATATCCAGGTACTGACTGTGAGTGTGAACATACGGAAATATCTTGCACCATTAGCTGTCATACCTGATGCAGAATGATCAGACTGGGAAATGTGCTGTCCCCTGGCTTGTCATTCATTTTGTAACTGTATCTCTACAGCCTTTCATTCTAGTTCTGAGTGTATGGTTTGTCTCTCCTATGTAACTTCACGAATTTGATTAGATAAACCACATTTTTTTAAAAATGCATATAAATGAACCTTGTACTTTGAAACTTTTGTTCTGTGAAATTATGTGGAAAGCCACACAATCATCTGAGAAGTTTTGAATGTTAAATGTTTGCAAGGTTTTGTGCCATTTTGGACTATGTTCTGTTCTTGTTCAAGTGTGATTCTCAGAAAAAGATTCTTTAGAATTGTTGGTTATTTAAATGACAGCAGTTGGAGTGCTTGAAAATGTCTCTCAGCTTGTCACCATCTATGAACATTAGTTGGAGGTCCCTTACAATTTTGTAGTTTTTACTATCTGGATGGATCACTAGTAGAACTCTGTCACTCTTTGTACTGGAGTAGCTGTTCCCATGGTAGCTGTATTGATCTGTCTCCTGCCCTGTCAAACTCCTTGGCAGAGTGACCTTAAGCAAGCAAGGCTTCATTCAATTGCGCCAGCTGTCTCTCTCTCTTTCTGCCTCACCAGAACATACAGACTGTATGTTTTGTAGCAAAGAGTGAACACCAACTGAAACTGGCATTGTATCTGTCCTAAAATCTGTAAAGCTACATCTCAGTAATCCCAAACTTGCAAATAATACATATCTGCTACTTTATTTCCCATCTGTCCTTCTAAACTATGGAAGTCTCCATTTTA
Organism: Protopterus annectens; assembly: GCF_019279795.1. Lineage (NCBI taxonomy): Eukaryota > Metazoa > Chordata > Ceratodontiformes > Protopteridae > Protopterus > Protopterus annectens. The sequence goes on from NC_056732.1 coordinate 1,865,910,261, forward strand.
GTAATCCCAAATTTGCACACCTAGACATGTCTCCTGTTAGCTGCCTTATTTTCCAGTTTAAAGGCTATGTAGAACTATGAGATGTAGTGTGCTACTTATGTTGGCCAACTACTACTTAATGCATCAGAGTATAGAAAAATAGTACTTTATATACCCAGTTAAAAAAAATCCTTATTACATTAATCTCTCTCTCTCTCTCCCCCAGTGTACTGTGCAGATAGTATCTCTGACAATTCCTGCTGAAAAATTAACATAATCTCACTACCAAGTGAACTTCTACGCGTTCCTATCAGTTTGTCGAAACTTCAGCAGGTCGAACACCATATGTTCGAACTGGGAAGTTCAAAAACTGATTAACGCGAAGCCCAGGGAAAGAATTTGGTTGGCCGTTTCTGCAGCTTCGCGATTTTCAGCACTGTGGTGGAAAGTTACAGGTCGGGTTCAGGTAAGTGTGCGATTGTGCGGACGTTAGGGTTCGGGCACGGGTTAGGTGAGTTAGGGTGCAGGTGAGGTGGGTGTGCGATAGTGACAGACTTTAGGGTTAGGGTGAGATAGGTGAGTTAGGGTTAGGGCACGGGTGAGGTGGGTGTGCGATAGTGACAGACTTTAGGGTTAGGGTTTGGGTTAAGGTAAGTGGATAGATACTAGTGTATGTACAGTTTAGTGTAGGGTTAGATGAGGATTTTAAGTGTATGTGTGTGGATGCTGTTTTTTTAGTGTGTTTGTGTTGTGTGTGTGTATTTCTTCGAACAGCGATTTTTTTCCCTGGGAAAAAAATCGCTGTTCTAAGCCTTCGATGGTTTTGCACTTCGAGATTAGAAGTTCGAAAATATGGTGTTCGAACTTCTGCCATTTCGATGAAGTGATATAGACCCAACTTCTACAGCTCATTTATCACTCCAGTTGCAAAAGTACAAAAGCAGCAGTACCCTCAGTTAAAACCTATGTAAGGCAGTTTCCAAGAATCACATTAAATTTAAAGAAATATCTTGTTTTTCTAACTTCTGCATGATTGTATTCTTTACTGTAGTGTTGAATCTGCTGGAGGTATACCCCCACTCTCAACCACACCCACAGGCCTTACACTGCTGAAGGTCGAGCTAAATTAACACTTTAGCATATTTACTATAACAGTGTAAAATTTCCCTGGAAAAGCAATAAATACCCACAACAATAAAATCAAATGCTATGACTCATGTCAAGTAATTAGAGTTCAAAGACCTTGTCCTTGTATCCTTAAACAGTCTACCTCATTGATGGTTTTTGGTGGAATGAAGTACCTGATTGGCCCTCATCTCAGTTCTTGTTCAGCTACTACAGCCTCACTTCATGCCAAAGCCACTGCAATACTGCCTGTTGCAGTTAACTTAAGTACATATCAACAGTAATCTACCAGCTTGTGTTACTGCCATTAAAGTTATCAGAACTTGTCTTACCTCCTGTCTCACTGCAGTTTTAATGACTATTTTCCTGCTACTTACTTCACCATGGGTCAAGTCACTCCTCTAAGCTCTCATGCTCCCCTATCCCCAATTCCTACCCACCCCACTACATCTAAACTTATACCTCACTTACTCCACCTCCTCTACTCATCCTCCTATCCTGCACTTAACTGCACTATCCAATCACAAACTGTTCTCATTATACCTTCCCCACCCACTTCTTTTCTAAATTCCTTCTCAAATCTCACTCTGATTCCTCCCCATCAAAAGCTACCTGCTCATTACCTCACCTCACCATACTACAAGATTTTTACAATAACCATGCTATTTCCCTCCTATATCAGCTTATGTATCTTCTTCCTCTCATTTCTACATCCCCACCAGTAGTAATAATAAATAAGCACACCTCAACCATTACTTCATCCTCAACTATAAACCATCTTCCCACTAGCAACCCAAAAATCACTTCAAAGGTATTTCCCACAACTTCATTCCACGGTTGTAACCCCAAAATACTAAAACATATCAGTGCCGATGTCAAGGTAATACTTCTACCCATCTCTACTAAAAATGCCATAATAAACAAACCATCTTTCCCCACCATCAATGTGGTGACATTCACCCCTACCCAGGCCCCAACTAAATCCCAAGCCAAAGAATACACCCTAAAAGTTTAAAAATGGTCACTCAAAACCTTAGAAGCATATGTAACAAAATCAAAGATTTTCATGCCTTGATGACTCAACACAACCAAGACATCCTAGCCACAACACTGACATGGCTAAAACCAGAAATAAAAGATGCTGAAATACTACCAACGGTTATAATATTCTTAGGCTCAATAGAACACATAAAAAAGCAGGTGGAATAGCTATAATCTTCTCAGATATGCTCACAGAAGCTGTCTATACAGGCACAGTCCCAAATTTTAGAAAAAATATAAATCCTAATCTCATCCCTAAAACGTAATAGAGCCAATAGCATATGCATTGCTGTGCTATATATCCACCACGACAGAACATTCCATACAAATACCATCAGTCTTTATCTGTAAATTCAGCAATCAACAGCATGAACCTCTTTGGCTTCACTCAACTTATTAATACACAAACAAGGTATGGCAAAAATAATGCCCAACAATCTATTCTGGACTGGATTCTGGTCACCAACCCATCTAATTTTATCTTCTCAGGTACCCTACCTGATATAGAAAGTGACTACTTGCCAGATTAAACCCACAGGAGTATTGCACAATGAACAAAGGAACATAAGCTCAAAACTACCCGAAATCTCTCCAATTTCTCCAAAGAGTCTTTCATTGAAGCTCTGAAAGCAGTTAACCAATCCACCTTAAAAAGACTCCCCTTAAAGGATGTAGTTCAATACAAGTGCAGCATTTCTAAATATTCTTAACACTTTATCTCTACAGTGTACAAAAATAAATACAGCCATTCCCCATGGGCCATTAACCAATCCAAACTCCTTATGAAAGACAGAGATAAAGCATGGGTTACTAGAAGAAATCATTAAAATGACACAAACTGGTAAATATTCAGACAGCTATGAAACCAAGTCAAGAAACAAGTTAATAGAGATAAAAAGCCTTATTATACTCACCTGCAAGATAGCTATAAAAACAACCCTAAAAACTTTGGTACTCCATATCCTCTGTCATCAACCGAGGCACAAAAAAGGATCCCAGCCTATATAAATTAACCAGTATGCAATATGGATTTCAGCCAGACCATAGCACCTCCACTGTATTACTATCATTTGCAGACACTTGTCAATAAAACTTGCAACTCTAATAAACTTGTATCTGCAGTATTTCTAGATCTGTCAAAAGCCTTTGACATGATTCCTCACACTAAACTTCTCAATCAACTTTCCACCTTGAGTCTATCCCCATCTATTCAGTGGTTCTCTACCTACCTTGACAACAGGCAACAAGCTGTAAAATGATGACTCTACCATCATCTGCTCTTCAAACACCTTAACTCACTTCCAAATCACTCAACAAGTTGTCATCTCCACTGAAACCTGGCTTACAAGAACACAACTCTTACTCAGCCCCAAGAAACTAAACTCCTTCTTTACCCCTAAAACTCACACCTCTAAGTAAGCATCTTTCAAAATCTTTTCAGCAAATGGGACTGAAATTGAATTAGTCCACCACACCAGACTATTATGTGTCATAAATACCTCACAAAAAGAATCATAAGCCTAAAGAAGATGCCTTATGCTGACCGTCTAAAGAAACTCCAGCTATACTCCGTTGCATATCGCCTACTCAGAGTCGATCTCTGCCTAACATACAAGGCCATGTCAAACACAGAGTTGTTGAACATGCTACACTTAAAGAAATCCCAATCCCTCAGAGACACACGCTTCAAGCATCTTAACCTTGTCATCACGATGAATAGAACATGCTGGAGCGATAGGTTCCTGACCCAGAGACTCCCCATACTCTGGAATAGGCTGCCCATACATGTCAGGCAGAGCGCCTCAATGGCCCTCTTCAAGAGGAACCTTGATGATTGGATGGGAGATAGGAAATTCACCCCGGGGATCACATTAGTAGCCCTGCTAGACAGGGGTCCAGGAAAGTAAATATTTCTGGGAAGCAATAGCCAGGGAATCGTTATGGCTAGGCTTGTATAGACCTTAGGGCCAATAGCCTAGTACCTACCTATGAACCTATAATGGATGATAATCTTGAGTATAACCTCCACATCCAAAACATTATTAATAAAACTCATCAAGAACTAGGCATACTATACAGAAGCAACATTTCCTGAGCACATCCACAAAAATTACACTAGACAAACCCCACCTTTTGCCCTCCTACTCTATGCAGCCCACGTTTTAACTAATTTATAATCATCCGTAAAAACAAAATTGAAAGCTGCTACAACACATTTGTCAAGTGTGCTACTAATTCATCCTCCTTTACCCGCCAGTGTAAAGCTATGCATATCCTTAGCTGGCTGGAAATCCCCCTCCCCCTCTCCTACATTCAACTTATAACAATACATAAAATCATACACAAACCATTAGCCTGCCCAGCTCTTGCCCCTTTAATCAACATCTATTTTCCTAAAAGAACCCTCAGATAAGAAGAAAAACACATTCTCACCATAAATAAAGCAAATAAATCTTCTGGGCAAAGACTATATTTGTACTCCATAACAAACAAATGGAACAGCCTACCTCTAACCACCAGAATTATTTCTAACTTATCCACCTTTAAATGCTCCCTAAAAGAATACTTTACAAAATCATGGACCTGCTCCTGTTCCAATCCTAGCTGAACTTACTCGCTGTACTTAATTCACCTCCTTCAACCTAAGTCACACCTCACAACCCTCTCCAGCCTCCTACTAAAGTCCTTTCTTTTGTTTTTGCCACTACCTTACCTTCTCCATTTCAACTCTGCAGCCCTTTGCTCTGCCTCTTTTTTCCCTATTCACCTACACTACCTGAAGGCTCCCTACCTGCACTCTTCTTATAATCTCCTTTTTTGTCCATTCTTCGTCTGTCATACTAAGACGTCACTCAAACTTCCCTCACTGTTTCTAATCGTGTAATCTCTAATATCAGTTTTAAATATCTTATTAGAATTGTCTCCAGTCCTATCACATACTAATCTACGCAACAAATAATATGACTAATGGGTTTTCCACACATATTTTCTCCAAATTATGTTGTTTTCATTGCACTCTACAATAAAACATATATTCTATATTTTTCACATTACATTTCATTCCTACGTTTTGTAGTGCAACATGATACTTTGTGATTTAAAATATCTGTAATTGATTTTTGAAAGATTGGGGTTGTGCAGCTTTTCTCCCCGGGTCCCAGCTGAAAATAGATACTTTCTGGCCCAGTTGGACTTTCCTGGTAAACAAATGTCAAATAAATAAATAACTGGGGTGATACTGAAGTGTTTGACTGCAAATAACTGATTTCTTTATGAGGCTGGGATGATTACTGCTTCTGTAGAGATACATCTGTCTGACTGCTGTTGGTTTTCTGTAGCCATATTTATACTTTTCTGTTGTGCATAGTAACCTTAGTATCAAGGAAGGGTAGACTTGAATTTCAATACTGCATTAAAAGATGGGTCAATTCTGTTGAGTCACTAGCAGAATTCCTTATGGAAGTCAATGCTATGTGATCAGTTTATAAATAAATCTTCAATAAAATTGAAATAACCAAGCTGAGTGTGCAGTGTTGGAGAAAGTCCTCTTCCAGTTTTGCCATGAAAAGGTTTGCATATTATAAAGCCATTATGGTGCTCACTGAAGTGCCCATATTCTGAACATAATGTTTCCATTAAAGTTAAAGTTATTAAGTGTCATAATACATTTTATGAAGTTGTCCCACTATACCCAGACTGATGTGAAGATCTGTTTTCTCTTGTAAGAACTTGAGAGGCAGGTGGCAATGCCATTCTCATGTGGATGTTTGCGTACAGTGATTTAACAGCCATTGTGGGTAAACAGCGTTAGGTGGTAAGTCACAATAATGTGACTACAAAGAAAATGACTGGTGTCCAGGTATGACTGGAGAAAAAAGCATGAATGAATATCTGAAAATCTGACTATATTCAAGAGACAGTATGGCTGGTCATATGCAAATTCATCCATTGTGTGACATGTCTGCCCTCCTTGAAGCACATTTAAAGTGTGAGTATCTGGCCTTTGGATGAAGTTCTCATTTGATTCAGTTAGTAGTAGTTCAGGTGGATGTAAAAGATTTCACAGTAACTATCAAAAAGAGTAGGGGGTTCTTTATTTACATAATCCATAAGCATGTACACAATCAAATAACTATTTACATTGCTACAATTTTACAAATATATATATATAGTATGTGTGTATAAATATATATATATAGTATGTGTGTATATATATATATATATATATATATATATATATATATATATATATATATATATATATAGTATGTATGTATATATATATATATATATATATATATATATATATATAGTATGTGTGTATATATATATATATATTATTACTATTACAAATCACATGTTCTTTTACATTTTGTTTCATCATATAGAACACATGCATATGACGCTGTAGATCCCCTACAGAAGACCGACAGCTCACAACACCAACACCCACATCGCCGACACCAAAAGCCCGACACACGAAATACTGACAACAGCGCAAATGCAGAAAAAAGGAAAATAACATTATCTTTTTACTGCTAGCAGGGGGGCTATGCCCTCCTGCACCTCCTGTGGGGGGCTCCACACCCCCTGTAACTTTAATATACCAACTTCGAGATCGCACTACAGTGCAGGAATGGAACTCTTTCCATTCTGCACTATGAAGACTTACCATTTCCCTATTGTCGGTATTTCATGTGTCGGGCTTTTGGTGTTGGCGATGTGTGTGTTGGTGTTGTGAGTTGTCGGTCTTCTGTAGGGGACCCGACCATCCATACTGTGTCAGAACCTAGTTACAACTTATTCTACGACAAAAACCTTAAGATCTAGTACCGAGAACCACCTAGATGTCATCAAACATAATAAGGAAGCTGGGAAATATCTCTTCAGCTACTCTGTCTCAAAAGCATGGAATATCCTACCTAGTCACCTGACCTTCAATACCTCCACCGCACAATTAAAGAGTTGTGGGTTGGGATGGTGGCCTAATGGTTAAGGTGTTTCCCTTACAAACACAAGGTGCAGGGTTTGAGTCTCACAAGGGATAATTGGCTAGGCTTAAAATGGCTCACAAGGGCAGTTAGCTTAGTACTAATCTATGAACCTATAAAAAGCTCCAGAAGGCACACTTTTTGAAATCCTGGTTATGCTCCTGTAACTCCCTAGGATAAACTATCAAATAACAACTTGTTCCCACCTTAACACTTATATGCCTAATATTTCCTTCACATTTCTCAGTACTAATCCACGATTCCATATATAGATACACTATTTTCTACCCATCTAACTAACTCAAAACCCTGCTTTAAATCTTATTCTCTAAACAGTACGTTTACTAATCAACTCCGCCTCACTTCTTTCTTGCTCAAGTACTCGGTGATGCTGCTTCTTAGTAACAACTAAACTAGCCACGTCATCTCATGATACTGTCTTACCCGCTTACTCTTTTCTGACTCCCACAGCTAAACAACCAATAGGAGATTAGCATACTATCTAGAGCACCAAATGTAAAAGTGATGACCTGCTTATGCATTACTACTACACTATCAACATTAAAACTAGATTATCTTCTTGTTGTCCACTATGTGGAACTATGTTCTAAAAGTTACTTTTATCAGAATGTTTTGCTGATTTTCATATTCTCTATTTTATGTACTTTTGCATTTTATTTCATGTACTTTTGCAATTTATGAGATTTTTTATGTAAACATAAGCATTTTTAACTGGAGCTTTTCTCCCCGGGCCTCCGCTGAAAACAGACCTGTGTCCAGTCAAACTTTCCCAGTAAACAAATGTAAAATAAAATAAACACATACTTATTACTTTTTTGACCCCCCCCCACTCCAGTTTCCACAACCAAAACCTTATTTTTTTTCAACATCATTAAGTTTAATTTTTCATTGAACATGATGTGTTTAACCCATTTGTTTCAGATAAACTATAGTATAGTAAATATTTTTAATCAAGTTTTTCAACCTCTTTCTTATGTTTCTATAGGAGCCAAATTCAATCATATCCATACTTAAATTGCTTACGTCTTTAAAGTCACACATATATTCTCTCTATAATCTTTCCGCATAACATTATACTCTTTTACATTGTATAAAAATGAGTTTACAAGTTTTAAATTGCCCACAATATAAACATACTCTGTCTTTTATACTTTTATATGGCACATTCACCTTCACTGGTAATTTTTGTATAGATAGTCTTTATAAAAAATCCTGATCTTCTATATGTCTTTTACATATTTTCATTCTTGCAGTAATAGGGTTCCTTTTATCAGCAGTTAATTCCTTCCAAGGATATATGCTATGATATTTTTCCATAATCTTATCATACCACTTTTCTTTTATAATCAATTCCATTCACATTTATTTTCCAGAATAGAATCTTGTCTTAATAATTTTCCATTTCTTAATTAGAACAAGGCCTCCTTTGTCTTAGGATCATATGAACTTATTAGGCTAATGGCCTTATGGACCTTACAAGCCTAGCTAAGTTCTTATGCTTATTTCCATGATCAGCATCTACTGCCCATGTACAAGAGGAACACAGGTAGAACCCCTGGGGTGAATTTACAATCACCTATCCAATTGTCCATATTGCCTTTGAAGAGGGCCAAAGAGGTGGTCTGTTTGACATGACGTGAGAGTCTGTTCCACAGGTGTGGTAATCTCTAGGAGACAAATTTTCCCTCCAGCAGATTTTATTAATGTCACATACCAGGTTAAGGTCTTTAGAGTAAGTAACTCATGTGCTGTTTGACTTACAGATATGCAGCATTTCCAATAAAGTAGGGTCAGAGATTGCCTTGTATGCAAAACAGAGATCACCTCTGAGTAGTATGTATGAAACAGAATATAAAGTGACAGTGATTTCAGGTGATCCCCATAAGACAGGTGCTGAAGACCTTGAATTTTCTTTACGAGGAACCTTTGTGGTTTCTCCAATTGCTGCAGGTGCTTGGAAAGGTACATACCAAATGGGGGTGTTGCACTCAGTTAATGGCCTGATGAGGAAAGAGTACAGGGAGGTTATAACTTCTTTTTTTCTGGAGGCAATGCCCTTACTTATGAGATGAGTAATATAGGATGCCCTTCTTACCACTGTGGAGACATGGTGGTCAAAGGTAAGGTTGCTGTCAACCTGTGTGCCCAGGTCTCTTACCACTGAGTGCATACTTAAGGTGTTGCTGTTGATGTGGTAGTTAGCAGGAACATTGCTTTTACCAAAAGGAATGATAATGCATTTTTTGCATTGAGTATTCAAAGGCAATGACTTTGGCACCAATCATTTGTGTAAGACCCTTGTGTAGGATGTTGACATCATTTGGAGATTCTATGACTGCTCCCAGTTTGCAGTCATCAGCAACTTTGTCAGCCACAGATCTTTAGTTTTTGTTTGTAGTTCAGAGAAATAGATTCCAAACAGTAGAGGTAGCAGGACTGATCCCTGTGGAACACCACTGGTTACAGGTCTGCTGTTGGAGGTGGATTCCCCTATTTTGACTATATGACTTCTATCAGTGAGCCAGTTAGCGACCCATCTAAAAGGGTTGGTGCCTAGTTGGGTGAGTTTGTCAATGATGACTGAGTGAGGGATGGTGTCAAATGTCTTGGCTAAGTCCAGGTAGGCTGTATGCACAGATTTCCCTTCATCCAGGGCCTTGGTGACTGTCTCAAAGAAGTCCACCAGGTTTAATAGGCATGATCTCCCTTTGACAAATGCAAACTGAGTAGAGTCAAGTGTTTGAAGATTACCTAAATCTGTGTTGATAAGGTCTATTATGATGCACTCCATGGCCTTGCAGATAAGGTTAGTCAGGTTAATAGGTCTACAGTTCCTTGGGTCAGTGGAACCAGCACCTTTGTGAAAGAGAATAAGAATGGCTGTTTTCCGTTCAGCTGGCAAGAAGCCAGTGCTTAGACCATAGTTGAAAACAGTACCCAATGGTGTTGCTAATTCATGTTAGAGCCCATGTAGAACACAGACTGGGATGTTATCAGCTCTCACAGATGCTGTGTTTTTGGCTTAGAGAGGGCATTTACAACTTGCTCTTTAAGAGATACATGGTAGGGGACAGGTGGTAGGGATGTCATGGAGTATGTGTGGCAGGGATAGGGGAGTGAAGTTTTCAAAGAAACCGTCAGCCAACAGGTTAGCTATGTCCACAGGCTCAGTACATGTGGTATCATTAACTACCAGTTTGGCACAAATTTGGGCCTTTTCTTTTAGGTTAAGGATGTAAGTATAGAATGCCCTGTGGTTGTCCTTTGTTCAGGAAACTAATATGAACTCATAGTTTGATTTGGAAGACTTCACAAGAAGTCTTATTTGCTTGTTTAAGCTGAAAAGAGAGTATTTCCAGTTTAGGAAGGCTTTCTCCCTTTTATTCTTAGACAGCAACTTTTTCCTGTTATTATAAATGGCAGTTGTCCATCAGGCAGTTTTGTTCTTCCTTGAGGAGCTTGTTTTGGTCTTATCAGGTACAGCCAAGTCAATGCAGGTATACAGGAGTTTGTATAAAGCATTGGTGTGAAGCTCTCCACAGTTGCCAGTTCCATCTGAGGGAGGAGGTACAGTGAAGCTATTTATAGCATACCATAAGAGGTTATAATCTGCTTTGGAGAAGTTTTTAGTTTAGTTGCTGCTGGGGGTCAGGTGTGATAATTATTTTGAATAAGACCGATTTGTGGTCAGTTCTCACCAGGGAGGACCTCACAGTGGGAGTGTTACAGTGGTCCATCATATTGGTAAGCACCAGATCCAGGATTTTGGCACCCTTGTGGGAGTGACAACCAGCTGGTCCAGGGCATTGGAGTTAACGAAATTGAGGAACCTTTGGGTAAATGAGTTTGAGCACCAGTAATTTATCCAGTCAATGGATGGGTAGTTAAAGTCACCCAAAACCATGGTGTTTGGGTGTATCTTAATAGACTCAATTAGATCCAAATAGGCAGATTGGGAGGCTTGATTCATGGAGGGGGTTATGTAGGTGGCAATGACTTGAATAGATGTCCTACCAACAATTAATTGCACCTGAAGTGTCTCCAGGGAATCACAGTTTTAACGCCTTCAGTTTGAGGTCTGAACACATGGAAGGAGGTGTACCCAGGTAAGGTTGGGGTGCTCGCCACAGCCCTGAATCAGGTCTCCATGACTTCACAAATGTCTGCATCTTCCAAGGTAAGGACAGCTTCCAGTGAGTGCAGTTTTGTGTTGAGACTCCTAGCACTTAGCAGCACAACCTTGAGGTTATTTTTAGATGGAGTTTTTATGTTGGACATTTTGTCCTGCGACACTGCCTAAAATGGCACTATGGGGGTGGCAAGAGTCTTAGCCAGTAGCCAAAATCCCTGGGATGACAGATGAAGACCATCTCTAGCAAAGCTTGAAGGTCTGCTGATCATGTCATTCCAGGCTGACAGACAGTGTATCCCCTTAGAATGACACCAGAAGCTAAGACAATTATTGAAGTCAATCATTTTCTGCACTAAAAAAAAAAAAATCAACCATTTTGTTTTATATTTTAGACTTAAGTTTAATGAAGACATAAACACTACAGGGTTTATTAACCCTACACCTCCTTTTCATTTTTCACATACAGTATCCCTCTTTTTACAGGGTTCAATCTTGACCCCCATATAAAAGAAAATATACTATATACATATTTTTCTAAGTTTAAAGGAGACTAAAATATCTGCTAAATATGTAATCTTTGCAAACAATACAGAATTTATTAATAAACTTTATTTTTAGAGGACTGGCTGAAAGACTTCCAAAATATAACATGTTTTATTTCTTCAAATCTTTTCTTTCCATGTATTATTTATACATTATTTTGTCCCAGAGTGTATCCCAATGATGTTAATTTTTCCTTACTGAATTTGATTTCACTAATCTTTCCTCAAAACCTAAACCTTGACTTTTGCCTTTATCTAATACAAAACCAATAACCTGAATAATCTATTGCATTTATTTCAACATTGTATCCATATGTCCTTCATCCTTTGTTGTAATAATAATATCATCTGCATAATTTAACAAAATGGGCATTTTTATCCCATTTGAAATATAGCTCATAACTTCCATTTCCATATTCGCATATATAGATATTGCATTTATTACTAACAGAAATAATGCCCAAATAATGCACCACTCAATGGGCAACCTTGTCTAATACCCTTTTCTACCTTTATATATTTGCTCAACCATCCATTTATCATAATCTGCATTATATTATGCTCATATTCTGACATGCACATGTTTTAAGCCTCTTACTTATATTATATACATCAAACATATCCCATAATACTGAAGGGTGAATTGAGTCAAATGCTTTGCTTAAATCTCCTACCATTACTTTCACATGAACATTTATAAGCACTACATCATCTACTATTTCCCTGTCTATTAATAGTAAATCTTGAACTTTTTTCCTTTTATGCCAAATACATACTCATTTACATTAGCTATTTTTCTTCTATCCTTTTGTGCAATATTTTCATAAAATTCTTATACTCCATATTATTTAACCCAACTGGTCTCCAGTTCTGTATTTCTTCCTTCTTTCCATATAAATATAATGATACCCCCGCATAGCTTTTTATACCTGAAACATTTTTCCAACAATTCATTTAATACCCTTATAAACCATTTATTTTACTCTAATTCATATTTTTATATATCTTATATTTTATTCCGTCTGGTCCTGCTGCTGACTCTAAATTCACTACTTTTAATGCCTTTTCTAGTTCCTCTATTCTTATATCTTTTTCTGAATTCTTATTCTCCCTGTCAGAAAATGCATGCACTTTATTCTTTCTATGCTGTTGTTCTCTGCTCTTTAAATATCGTCTTAATGTGTTCTTTTACTATATTCATAATCTCCTCATGTGTATTATGCATTTTACCTGACAAATCTTTCATTTCACTGTTATTCTCTTTAATCATTTTACTTAAATATGGCACAATTTCTTCTTTTTTCCTTTCAGGAAATATCTTTATACAATACATATTCTATCTTTTTCTTATTGAAATCATATACTTTTCTGTTCCTTAATAAAAAAGTTTTCATTATTATTTTCTAGACAATCGTGTTGTTTAAATTCTTATATTTTATTTTTCCATGTATAATTTCTATTTCTCCCATGTCACATAACATTTTTTATACTTCAGTTTAAAATTTAACCACCATTCTGATGAATCTTCATAAAATTCTCTCATTTCTACATGATCTTGCCATAATTTCATAACCTCTTTTCTCCCTTTGTCATCCCATTTCACTTCATTTATTCTTTTTATACCTTTCCCTATTTTTATATAATCATCATTCCCTTTAACCATAATCCAAACTGACCTGTGGTTTGAAAACCTGTCAGTAACACTGTGGACTGACTGTGCCTTGTAAACTCTATGATTCTATAAGTGGATTGAGATGTTAGGTGCTGTGCAGCAAAAATTCAAACAAGCAAAACTGTAATGTTCTATGTGAGAGAAAACCTCCAATATGGAAAAAAAAGTACAAAATTACAGGTTCATAGGTTTATATTAGGCTAACAACCACCAGGCTCTTCACAAGCCTACCCCTGCAACCCAACCCAGTTTGTCCCCGGGTTCCTTGGAAGAATATATGTTGGAGGTATGTTAGTAAAGAGGTAGCTAAGTGTTATGTGGGAAGTATGTTAGTTCAGGATTAGTTTACTTACTGCCAACCTTTGTCCATCAGAGACATAGGAGCCAGACCAATGATCAAGGTTTCTTTTGAATAGAGTAATTGATAAACTCTGCTTCACACAGCTGGGGAGCGTATTCCATAGTGCACAGCTACTTGGAGATATATATCAGTCTCTCCAGCATGTTCTAGTTACGTTACAGGCAAATTTCACTTCTTTGGATCGAGTGTTTCTGGTGCTGTTTGTTTTTCAGATGTGCAGGAGATCCATCAGAGCTGGACCTAAGAATGTCTTACATGCCAGGCATAGATCAACACTTAGCATCCTGTAGGAGACTGAGTACAGTTATACGGCCTTAAGGTGATCTGTGTGGGATATGGTATTCATAACCTGAATATCCCAGATCTTATGGTGGGGAACCTTTGAGGGTGTTCCAACTTTTGCAGGTGCCTGGCTAGATACATACCAAAGGGGGCATTGTACTCAATCATAGGTCTGATAAGGGCTGAGTAGAACGATACTGTAACTTCCTAGGACCTAGGTGCCATACCCTTGCTTATGAGTTGGGCAACATAGAATTATTTCTTACTATCTTGGCTGTGTGTTGTCAAAGGCCAGATTACTTTCTATACATTTTCCCATATCCTTAATTGTTGCATCAACTCTTATGAGTGTTTTATTGATGGCGTAATTAGCTTGGGTGGATGATTTCACAGCAACTATAATGCATTTCTTCATACTGAGGTTTAATCTGTGGCTTTGGCACCAGTCAATTGCTTCTCTCAGACTCACTTTTAGGATGTTGCTGTCAAGGGGGAATCTAGGATAGCTCCTAATTTACTGCTGTCTGTAAACTTGTGGCCTTTGACATTAGTCTTTACTTCTGAGAAGTAGATGCCAAACAGGAGCGAGCACAAAACAGAGCCCTGGTGTACACTGTTCATGACCAGTGTCCTGGTGGAGGTGATCTCACTGATCCTGACTTCTTGGGTCCTATCTGTGAGCTAGCCAGCAATCCATCTACTTATGTAGGGAATAATGCTTAGTTCTGAGAGGATGTCAACAATATCTGTGTGTGGTACAGTACTGAATGCCTTGGTGTGGTCAAGCTAAGCTGTGTTCTCCTCTTCCTCTCAGCCATAACCTTGGTAAACTTCTTGAAGTCCATCAGATTGAATAGGTAAGACCTTTCCTTAACTTAGCCAAAATGGAATCGGTCCAGTGTCTGTAGGTTGCCAGTATCCTTGTTGATCATTTCCATGATAAGTTGTTCCATGGCTTTGCATATCAGACTTGTCAGACTACTGGGTCTGTAATTCCCAGGGTCAGTTCATGGTCCTCCCTTATGAAGAGAGATGACCATTGTGGCCCTCCACTCACTTGGCAAGTTATTTATTTATTAACATTTGTTGACCGGGAAAGTCCCTGCTTTTGGCTATTGAAGAGTGCCTCGAGGGATCCTGCTAGGTCATGTTTTAGGCTATTTAGGAGACAAATGAGTATATTGTTAGGGTGCAATGAACAGTGCTTTTAGCCTTAGTGAGTGCCACCAGGACCTGCTCTCTTTTGACAGTTATTGAGGTTATGCTAGAAAGAATTTCACAGGGGATAATGGGAGTGAAGTTAGAGGAGTCCCAGTCCTCTTAATGTGAAAACACACTTTAGTTAGCTAAAAGTGAAAGGTATCAGGAAAAAAATCAAGCAACTAGCTACAACAAATAGGTTCATAGGTTCATAGGTAGGTACAAGGCTATTGGCCCTAGGGCCTATACAAGCCTAGCCAAAAATGTACCCTGGCTTTCGCCACCCAAGAAAATTATTTTCCTGTGCCCCTGTCAAGCAGAACCACAGAAGTGATCCCTGGGGTGAATTTCCTATTACCCATCCAATCATCAAGATTTTTCTTGAAGAGTGCTAATGAGGAGCTCTGTTTGAAATAGATAGGTAGTCTGTTCCAGAGTATGGGAAGCTTCTGGGACAGGAATCAATCCCTCCAGCATGTTCTGTTTATTGTGGTGACAAGGTTTAGGTCCCTAGAGTGTGTAGTTCGGAGGGATTGGGATTTCTTTAAGTGGAGCATGTCCAACAGCTCTGGGTTTGACATAGCTTTGTATGTTAGGCAGAGATCGCCTCTGAGTAGGCAATATGCGACGGAGTAAAGCTTGAGTTTTTTGAGACGGTCTGCGTAAGGCATCTGTTTGAGGCCAGTAATCCTCTTTGTAAGGTATTTTTGTGGCCTTTCCAGTTGTTGTAGATGTCTTGTGAGGTACATACCAAAAGGGGCATTGTACTCTATAATGGGTCTAATGAGTGATGAGTAGAGGGGAACAATGACCTCTTTTTTTCTGGATGAGAAACCTTTTGTGATGAGGCGTGCCACGTAGAAGGATTTCCTGACCACTGTGGCGATGTGATTATCAAAGGAGAGACTACTGTCCACCTGTGTCCCAAGGTCTCTTATCACACTTTTGGTGTTAAGTAGACTACCGCCTATGTGGTAGTTCATGGGTACAGAGTTTTTATCAAAGGGGATGACAATGCACTTTTTGGCATTGAGCTTGAGACCATGTCTTTGACACCAGGCATCTGTCTCAGTGAGACCCTTTTGTAGGATGTCCACATCATTAGGAGTTTTGATTATGGCTCCTAGTTTGCTGTCATCTGTGAATTTAGTTAGCCAAAGACCTTCTGTGTTAGCCTGTACTTCAGAGAAGTAGATACCAAACAGAAGAGGACCCAGGACTGAACCATGTGGTACTCCACTTGTCACTGGTCTGATGTCTGATTTGGAGTCTGCTACTTTCACAGTGTGGGTTCTGTCAGTAAGCCAGTTGGCAACCCATCTTGTGACATAGGGATTTATACCTAGTTTAGTGAGTTTATCTATAATTCCAGATTGGGGGATGGTGTTGAAAGCCTTGGTGAGATCTAAATAGGCTGTGTGAACCACCTTACCCTCATCTATGGCTTTGGTGACTACTTCAAAGAAGTCTATCAGGTTTAGGAGACATGATCTGCCTTTTACAAACCCAAACTGTGTGGGGTCCAGAGTTTGGAGATCTCCAATGTCTTTGTTTATGAGTTCCATGATGATATGTTCCATGGCCTTGCAGACGAGGCTTGTCAGGCTAATGGGGAGGTAGTTCCTGGAGTCTGTTGTGGCCCTCCCTTTGTGGAGTGGGATAATTGTCGCAGTGCACCATTCAATAGGCACAAAGCCTGAGGTGAGGCTATGATTGAACATGGTACTTAGGTGGGGTGCCAGTTCATTCTGTAGTTCATGTAGAAGGCAGCCTGGGATGTTGTCAGGTCCCATGGATGCTGTGTTCTTGGCTTTGGAGAGTGAGGTTTTTACCTGTGCAGCCATGATTACAGGAACTTTGCATTCTTCCGGTATAAAGATGGGCCTTTTAGGGGGTGAGAGGGGGGTAAAGTTAGCACTGAACCTATCTGCCAGGATGTTGGCAATATCAGTTGGTTCTGTATATTTAGTGTCATTGTGCTGTAACTCAGAGCAGATCTGAGTGTTGCCATTGAGATTTTTGACATAGCTATAGAATGCTTTGTGGTTGTCTTTAGAATCAGTGGCAATTTTGTTTTCATAACTTGCTTTGGAGGATTTTATGAGGGATCTCAGCTTCTTACTGAGGCTGACCAGGGAGTTCCTCCAATCATGGGATTTTACTTTTTTTTGCAACAGTTTCTTTCTTCTGTTGTAGAGTTTGTTTATGGCAGAAGACATCCAGATTGGCTTCCTTTTTTTGGAGGATAGCATCTTGGTTCTGTTAGGGATAGCACGATCCATGCACTCGTATAAGTGCTTATAAAGTGCATTTGTGTAGGATTCACAGTCGTACCTCTATTGTCCATCTGCATGGGTGTCATGAAGTTTGCCACTTCTGTCTTAAGAAGCGTGAAGTTGGCTTTGGAGAAATTTTTTACGGTTGTTTTCCTAATGGGGGTGGGAGTGGGATGTGGATGTCTAGGGTGATTAGCTTGTGGTCGGATCTGACCAACGAGGAGCTGACCTCTGGTGTGGAACACCGGTCACCCATGTTGGTGATTACTAGGTCTAGGATATTGCTGCCCCTGGTGGGAGTGTGGATAAGTTGATTCAAGGCGTTGGAATTGATGATTTACAGAAAACATTGAGCAAAAGAGTTGGTACATGAGAATACTAAATAATTCTCACTTAAGTCTATCTGTGTGTAACTTCAGAGAGACCATACTACCCTTTTTTTCTGCCACAAGAATTGCAGTTTAAGCCTTCTTAATGTAAAAAACATGCTTTAGTTAGCCACAAGTGAAAAGGTATCAGAAACAAATTTAATAACTAGCGACAAGTAATTACAATGTGATTCAAAGGCAGACATTATATAAAAATTGACTCTTTCAGATAGCATTAACACAGTTTCAGTGGTTGCATGTTTGCGAAAATATCTATACATCTGACCGTATTATAGTACATTAATACACGGCAAAAAGAAATATTGTGCAACAGACATATATGGATAATTACAGTGCAAGAAGAAAAATGGAACAAACTCTTGTATATATGAAGGTGAAGTATCAATAGAAATGGTGCTAAGTGTTGGGGAGAGTGGATAGCAGTAAGAAGAGAGAAGGTTATTAAGTGTTAAGGAGGTGAGAGAGAGACAGTAAGTGTTAGGGAGGTGGACAGCAGTAAGAAAAGAAAAGGTGAAAAGAGCTAGAGAGTTATGGGCACAGAAGGTGATGAGTGTTAGGATGGTGGGTGACTGTAGGAATAGACATACTGGTAAGTGTTAATGAGGTGGGTAGCAGAAAAGAGTAGGTTGTAACTGTTTAACAAGATGAGGTATCAGCAAGAAGAGAGATGGGGAGAAGCATTAGGGAGTTGAGTAACAGTAAATACAGGTAAGTATTAATGAAGTGAGATATTAGAAGGTAGAGACGATGGTAAGTCTTAGGGAGGTAGGTGCATACAGGAATATAGATGGTGATAGCTGTTAAGGAGGGAAGATAGCACTGGAAAGAGAAACAGTAAATGTTACCTGTACAAGTGTGATGAGGTGTCAGACAAAAACAATAAACAAAAGATAAAGCAAATGAATATAACATGTCTAAGTAAGCAACCTTCTGAGAGGAATGCTGAGCTGTACTAGTGAATGATTTTAGAGAAAGGTAACTGGTTATTAGAGGATTGTGTTTATTTATGTGACAGTTTGTAAGAGTTGTTTACACGAGACACAATTTTGGGAATTTAGGAAATGCATTTTGACAGAAGTTTTAAATAATGGAAGATTGGAGGGTCATCTTGTTGAATTCTTTCGTGAGGGAATAGGTCCCCTGTTACTGAATTCTCAATAGGTTGTACTTATATTCAAATGGTACTACCTGGAAGAGCATATGTCTCTACTAGTAGTGTAGTATGTCACGTTAGATCATTTAATGCTGGGCAAGACCAAGTATGAATCAAGTTCTTGGTAAATTCTGTTTGCAAGCAACTTTGCTTGTTTTTCATACTCGTATGCAATTCAGCTTCCACTGAGTTGGATAATGATGCGCAGTTCAAGGTAAGACCTGATACAAGTCTTGCAATCTTGTTATAGTTACCTGTCATATGGGGTCATACACATCTTAAAGTTTCTCAAGGTCACCATGCCATAACATGAGTTTACTGAGCAACAATGACTTGGCCAGCTTCTTCCTCCTCCTATTGTAAGTAACAGTAAATCCTAATGAGGACAATTAGCTTTCTTCGGATGTCTTTTATACTAGCACTGGCATGTTCCTGAAAGTTTCGTATGAGATCACTGGGTATACCCATGTATTTCCAAGCAAACAGGAATTCCTTGACTTTTGATTCTTCTTGTACTGTTATTACTTTGTCCGCAGAGTTAAGTCAGGTAACTGTTTTTAAATATAAGCCATAGGATTCTGAAAAAATGTTCACTGCTTATGTTAACTGCATAAAGAGTGTTTATCAGTCAGTGAAATCATGAGAAAATGTAATTCAGAACTAGGTATAGCTGAAATGAGAAATTTCTCATTACTGGCTCATTAGCATGTCTCTGAGTCACACTCTAGCTCTGTTAGACCCAACCATATTAGTATTCTCCCTAGCATCCTATGCATCAAGTTAGGAAAGGAACCCCCTACACACAGACAGACAGACAGACACACACACACACACACTCCTAGACATTCTTACCAAACCCACATTCACTGATAAATGAAAAAGTCCCCTCACAGTTAGTAACACTCATGGAAGCACTCACCTGCTCACCCACATGCACATTTCAAAAGACAGACATACAAATGCACACACACACACATACACACACACACACACACACACACACACACACACACTTACTTGACTCCCTTACTAATAGTCCTAGAGTGACCAACCAGGCAGATATACACACACGTATACACATGTGTATGTGTGTGTATATGTATATGTATAAATATATATATATATATATATATATATATATATATATATATATATATATATATATGTGTGTGTGTGTGTGTGTGTGTGTGTGTGTGGATCCCTATCACATTGCCAAAATTTCAAAACTCTGAAGACCATATGGCCAAGACCATATATATGTCTGAAGTTTTGAAATTCCGAAAAAAAAAAAAAGAAAAGAAAACTTAACAACTTACCTGTATGGTTTTGCAGGGGGACAAGCCCCCCCTGCTCCCCCCACTACTTAAACCAACTCCAAGATTGCACTATAGTGAGGAAAATGTAAACTCTCAGGTTCCACACTATACGGCGATCCCAATAGATAGTTTTTGGAGATTCAAAACTTCAGACATATGGTCTCGGACATATGGTCTTTGCAGTTTTGAAATGTCAGCAATGTGATAGGGATCTATATATATATATATATATATATATATATATATATATATATATATATATATATATATACATATATGTTCCCTTCACATGGTTGACATTTCACAATGTCAAAACCCACTTGGCCGAGACCATATGATCGACATTTGAAATGTCGACCATGGGGAATCGGCATCGCTGAAAAGTGCGGAATTGAAAGATTTCCATTTCTGCACTGTAGTGTGATGTCGGAGGTGGTATATTAAAGATATGGTGGGTGTGGGGGCAGACCCCCCTGCTAGCATCTTTAAAGTTAGTTTTTTTTTGGTCTACTTGTATGTTCGACATTTCAAATGTCAATCATATGGTCTCAGCCATAAGGGTTTTGGCATTGTGAAATGTCAATCATATCAAGTAGACCCATATACCCATATATATATATATATATGTAGACACATACACACACACACACAAAAACTCTTCCAACTCTATATCTTTATCTTTGCTGACCTTACCTGCACATTAAGTACTCCCATGGGAGTGAATGGATGGCCATAGTATTTTTGAGTAAAATTGCACTTGGCTGAGTGATTCTTTGAATTGCTTAGCAAACAAATTAACTATTTTCTTTACTGACTGTGTCTCTCTCCCTTCTTTTTTTAAGCAACTTTTTAAAATTACCACTTAAGATAATAGACCCACCATTTTTTATTTATTTAACATTTGTTGACTGGGAAAGTCTACCTAAATTAAAAAAAAAACAATATTAATTTTCATGTACTATACATTACATAGATGTTTTCTAACAATTATTTATGCCAACATTAGAGAACTTGCTCAAATCCTGCCTTCTCTTAAACCCCACTCCACCTGAACATTATTCTGCATGTAGTGTTCCCACAAATTCCATTTATTTCTATTTAATTTGATCCTCTCCACTTCTAAACATCCTATCACCAGTTATGTTATATCCATTAGAATATTTAGCAGTTCAAATACAGTTGGTTTAGATTTAAATGTTCTAGTAATTGCTTTTTTGGAAGCCAGTAGCATTACACTACTAAGGCCTTACTATGTCTAGGCAATTCAGATCCTGTGTCCCAGCTCAAAAGTCTTTTTTTAATTAAAGCAATTTTCCCACCCCGCACATGCATACACACATTTCTATTGATGGAATTTTTTAAATTTGATGCTCATGTTCCCATTTACCTCTGTCTTTCTCATCACATCTCCATCATTTGCTATCTGTCTGAGCAAAAATTATGTGATGTCTGTTTCAGCTATAAAATACCTACGCAAACACCTCCAAGTAAAAAATTCTAAACCTTCTAGACTTTGTTGCATCCTCATGAGCCATACAATGTCCTGCTATTCTTCCTCTGTAAATTGCCTTTCCAGTCACCTTTTCCCAATCTTTCTAACTGCCTCTGATTTATTCTTATAGGTATCATTTAATAAATGTATATGCCCTACTAAATATCTGTTTTTAACAGCAGCTTCAGTTCTAGACTAGAATAAAAATGTATTAGTTCTAGTCTTTCACTTAACCCTCCCTTATCTCTTTCTCTGTCTATACTCTGATATCAGTCTATGGTAAGGAAAGCAGTCTCTAGCCTGCCACCAAACTTCTGGTTTGCCTCATCCCACTCTATTACATTTTCTTCTCTAGTTATTTGCACCCACTACCATGTTTCCTTTGGTAACTTTCTCCAGTAAATATCAGTTCCCTTTTAGCTATTTTTATACCCATCTATACCGGAAAAAAATCCTTTCTCCATTTCCATGCTGAACTATTTCTTAGATTATTTTCTTGTACTTTATACATAAAATATTACATATGGTTGTTTCCATTTTCCTTAAGGATTTGCATTCACAATCCTAGTCTCTCCTTATTTCTTGAACTATCCTTCCATTTCAAAATCATCCCTTTCCACTCTGATTTATAACCTCCTACTTGTGTTATGTATATGAGCCTTAACTGCATAACTCTAAAGTATCTATTCAGATTAGGTAATCTTAAACCAAACCTTGTTCGGGGGGGGGGGGGGTCAATATATCCCACTTAACTTTTACTCTATTCCCCTCCCACATAAATTCCTTCAACTCTTTATTAATAATCATCCACAACTTGTCCTCTGGTTGATAAAAACATGCCTGACTATTCATAGGTTCATAGGTTAGTACTAGGCTAACTGCCCTTGTGAGCCATTTTAAGCCTAGCCAGTTATCCCCTGTGAGATTCAAACCCTGTACCTTGTGTTTGTAACGCAAACACTTTAACCATTAGGCAACCCTCCTGTGGGTGTTGGGAGTTGGGAGTTGTTGCTCATACTGGATTTCCTGTATTGGTGACATATTAACTGTGCATGGAAATTATTTTTATTAGCTCTGTCACAGAGACTCCCCATGCTTTGGAATAAAATTCTAAATTATATCAGGCAGAGCCCCTCACTAACACTGTTCAAGAGAAACCTTGACGAGTGGATGGGTAACAGAAAATACACCCCTGGGATCACTTCATTGGCTCTGTTTGACAGAGGCTCAGTTAATTAATCAATGGGGTGGCGAAAGCTAACACACTCTGGCTAGGCTTATAAGTGCCCTTGGGCAGATAGCCTAGTACCTACCTATGAACCTATGTTGCTCCTCCTACAACTGAAGCTATCAGGACATCTTTATTCCACATTGCTCTAGTGTCTGCTTACAAGTCCTTTTTTACCTTTGTATTTCTCTGTACTCAGCACTACATACATTACAAGTAGCTATTTAAGTTATAAATGTTACCTTTTCTTTCCTTCTTCATATACAAAATCTGATTTTCTTTCTTCTTAAATGTTATAATTGATGGTTCCCATGTCATCACTACTCCCTCATTTTTAGTAATTCTCTGTGGCTCATGTTCACCTACTACTCACCTGCTTCTACATTATAATGACGCACACTCTCAAATGTCACAACTTTACACATTGTGCTTTTCAGTACACAGAGTGGCGGTTTTCAACCTTTTAGTAGTGGAGGCACCCTACAAAATGCATCAGTATTACTGAAGGAACTCGGCTCATTCCACATGCTGTGACAACGTAAACTTATTATAAATGTCCAGTGCCTCAGTTGTGCAGTGGTTAGTGTTGTCGCCTCATACCAAGACATTCTCTGGTTTAATTTTCAGCTGGGGTGCCTTCTGTGTGGAGTCTGCATGTCCTCCCTGTGTTCGTGTGGGTTTCCTCTAGTTGCTCTGGTTTTCTCCCACATTAAAAAGACATGCGTCTGGAGCATTTCTCCCCAAGCCTCCACTAAAAATGTGCTCTGTCCCAGTCGGACTTTATGTAAACTATCATAATTTCATATTTATACATGATGTAATGTGTAGGGAGAAGGACCCCAAGACAATAGCAAAAGTACACTTATACTGCTATTAACAGGACAGAGTGATAATACTGCATTGCTTTTTATTAAGCTGAATTAAAACATGATGTTTAATTGCTTTGAATCTACCATGAACATGAATCAGCTATGAAATCATTCCACCAAAGTGAAACTTGCATATGATGTGTTCAATACATCTGAATTTGGGAATAACTTGAGTATAAAACCATGTAATTCATCCACTGACAAAAGCCATTCTCATTTTTAACATAAAGGGAAATTTGTGGGGACCACTGTCAAATGCTTCACTGAACCTTTACTGAAAATCACTAGTACAGGTCTTTTCTGTAAGTGTATCACAGCCAGATGAGATGCATGATTTCTAGTTCTACACTACAGAAGCAATTAGTTTGTACAGTCTACTTTTTTCTATAGATTTTTGCATTCTGTAAAATACCATTCACTATTTCAAGTGATGATTTAAGTCCCAAATCCTGACCAAAATACGTTTTTTTCTGAGAGTTCTCTATAATTCTCATTAACTTTTGGGTTTCCAATCTTTTTTTCATAATACTTACATTCTTTGATTTGTAAAACACTCTGTTGCACGCTACTGGGAAGACTTCCAAACTGGGTCACTTCTAAAATGATTATGCTAATCTGATCAGGGATGTAATGTTGGACTGTTTTTGCTTCATGACTAATAACTTTTAATATGTTAAATTTACTGATGTCAACAAACATGTTAGCAGTCTCACAGCTACAGACTTAAAAAAAAATCAATTTCAGGGAGGATCATACCTGCACTGTACCAACAGAATACAATTTTGGCAATAGACTAGTTTAATGTTTTTAAGCACAAAGCAATGTTCCTGTTTTTCTGTTCAACTGGCCCAATATATTTTAGGGCCAGTCAACCTTGTTAGATAGAGCTGTAAGAACAGGCACAGCAAGCTGATTTGCATCATGAAGTTTATTCCTGGACAGCAAGACAATTTTTAGTATTAATCTGACTCTTCTAAAATATTCTTCAGTAAGTTTTGTTTTCCTTTACTGATGCTGCATTGTTGACTCAAACTTTTACAAATAATTACACAGTTCACTTTGCTCTAGTTATTCTAACCCAGGCTATTTCCTTGATGGCAGAGTTTTTCTGCTGTAACTTTTGATTTTGCACATGTGCATTTGCCTAGATGAATTTTTTTTCATTCTTGTATTATCTGCATGAATTTTTAACCATCTATAGTTGTACTATCAGTGTATCTTAAATGAGGTGCACAGATTTAAATCAGCAACAAAAAGGTGGCAACTTATTATGTGACAGTACGCTTTGATTGGTATTAAACTGTACTGGTACCCTAATCTATTAAACAAACAACTCAAAAGACTTGAGTTCAAAGCAAACCAGAAATGGTGTTATGAATAATCTTGAAATACCTTGTTTTTTTTTTTTTTATACACCTGGGTCGGTAGTTTATTCCTTTACATGAAGCATTTCCAAAGTGAAATTCCACTTTTACATTGTAATGGCAATATAATTTACCAAACTGCAGTGAATCTTACACATGCAAGAATTTTGCAACCCAGAAGTTGCTGTCAAATACTTTTTAAATATATCCATTATAAACTGAGGTTCTCTTCTGGCCCTTTTGCAACTTCACATTACGGCTTTATTTAAGAGATAACCAATTTTGTTCAATTGCTATGGTAAATCTTTTGTCTAGATGTCTGTAGAGTATGTCTGCATCAGTTCATGTATACAAATTATGAACTTTTGAAAGGCAAGTTACTGGTTAATATAAGTAAACATGATAAGAATTATGAACTAAGAATTAAGTAGGAGTATGGCTTTCCTCATAGTTGTCCAGGATGATGCAATTTCAGAATGCAAATAAATACATTTTTTTCTGAAGCTAGAAGTTGGGTACTGCATCTGAACTGGGTGTTTACCATCTGGAAACTCTTCTTAAGCTTACATCTAGCTCACTGGCAGTTACTTTATTCCATTTCATATCATCTACATCCATATTTACTACATTTTATAACTTTTATCCATTCAGCATTCTCATTGTGTTCAAATGGTCATCACTGGTATTACTCCAGAACTTAGATTATTTTATTATACAGCCACAAATGCAGAGTTTCTTTCACAGTTATTGATGGATCTTCTTTGGGTCATTCCTTAATTGTATACTCAGTATCTTTTCTTTGTTTTAAGATTATCTCCTAAGTTTTTGGCATAATCATGCATTTTAATTTTTACAAATAGTGTAACCCAAATCTTGATCTTCTTTTACATTGTACATTTCTTTTAGAAGATTTTTGATCTCCAATTTATTTGGCTGTGTTTCTCAAGAAATGATTCTTCTTTTTTTAATTGCTTTATGTTTGTTTCTAATTACTGTTTTGATGATGGTATTCTACATGTTCCTTTCTGGTAATACCTTATATAATTTTGTGCAGTAATGCACTCTATTACATTATGCAGCTCTCACTTGATGGTGCCACTTACAGTACTTACCTGTTTTATTAATCATACAGCTGTTTTATCATATTTACTCTTCGCAGCATTTATCTGTATCTATATAACTAGCTTCCCATACCAGCAATCAGCTGTCTCAGGGCAAATGTGAGGTGCATTTTCTGGATTCCTTGACAGAAAATCTCCAGACTCTCTAAAGTATTCAAAGTCATCAACTTGTATGACAGACAAACTTCCTAGGAACCTCTGTTCCAGGCAAACACACCCTCTCTAAACAATGCTCTTTAGCTATTAGGGTTAAAGCCCTCTTTTCTACCCAATGTAATTGGATGACTGGCACTTTAAGAACAATCCACTGGAATTCTGTAAAAGTAATGCAGGAAGTTTTCATCTAATTTAAATGGATATTTTAAATAGAATGACAGCTTCAGTTATACTCTTTTTAAAAAAGTGATACTCTTTACAGTGTACAGAAATAACACTATTTACACTTCACAGTAAACTCTTGTTACAATTCAAACTTTGGACAACAATGCCATTTTACGTAGTGAGACCCACCGATGTATGTTTCAATGTCCCCCACAGACTGAAATCCTCTGTTTTACACCACATGCTGGTCTACAAGTCCTCCATATGTCGTACATATTATGGTGTCTATAGGTAACTTCATGTTTTACATTAAACCTAAATGACTAACATGAGAGTCTACCAAGAAAGACTGGAATTCCCATATTGTTGCTTTTGAAGCCACATAAGGATGTCATCTCTACCAAGTATATCACATTTTAGGGAAAAGAGGGTCCATTTTACTGCTAAACACTCTTCTCAGTTGTGAAGTATGTCATATCAGCCTTTCTTAACCTGCATCTCAAATAAACTGCATACTCTTCCCCACCCCATAGATGTTAAACTATGGCCTCCAGTTCTACTTCTGAACTATGTTCAATGGAAATAGAAATGATTTACCAAACTTGGGAGATGCCAGTAATGACTTTATGCTATATTAGTATGTAAACAGCTGCATAGATGCAGCTATACCCTGTAGGAACAAGAGCAGGGCAACCTGCAGAAACAAACCCACATGGTGGAACCATAATATCAACAAGCTTTACAATAAAAGAGCAGAATTTTGAACAAAAACAGTAATTCTCATGCTAGAGTCCTTATCACTGAAATAAACAAAAACTCGGGAGCTTAATAAAATCTGCCAAAGCCAAGCTTGAGGCTATAATAGCTTACCAAGCCAAAACAATCACAAGGAATTTTTCACTTATGTCTGTAATCTCACAATCACAATGGAGCAATGCACTGAGGTAATTGTGAACAATGGTACCTACAATCAGGTTGAAGATACAGCCAATCTACTGGCTGATAAATTCAGCTCTAACTTTACCTCTGTCTGCCCTCCATCTGTCCCTCAAGATATACCTGAAACTGGATGGCCTTCAACTATCACACAAGACTAGGTCCTAAAAGAGCTAGCAAAAGCTAAAAATACTGCATTGGTGGGTTTTGGCGATATCCCTGAATGCATCTTAAATAGTATGAAGCACGAATTAGCCACCCACTAACAACACTGTTCAATCCTAACCTCTATACATGTATTGAATCAAACAAATGGAGAACATAAGGGAAGACCTTCCATAGACTCATGCCATTACAGACCTGTAGGTCTGAGCAGCCTCATGTGCAAAGCCATGGAAACACTTATCACGGACCTAATCAATAAGGACACAGGGACCCTGCAAACATTCAACCCATCTCAATTTGGATTTGTCAAGGGGACATCGCACTTTTTACTCAGCCTGGTGGACATTTTTGAAAAGGTTATCAAAGAAATGGATGAAGATAAAATGGTACACACCACATACCTCAACCTGGCCAAAGCTTCTGACACAATCCCCCCTCAGGTATAGTAGAAAAGCTAAATAAATTGGGGATAAACCCCTATGTCACCTGATGGATGGCTGACTGGCTGACAGATGGGGTTCAGGAAATCAAACAGGTGAAGATAACTCCACAAAGACATCAGTCACCACTGGAGTCCTCCAGGATTTTCTGTTGGCACCTCTACTGTTTGTATCTTCTTCTTTGAAGTAAAAGCCAATACCAAAGGGCTATGGCTGACCAAATCTGCAGACAGCTGCAAGCTAAAGCAGTCACTGAATCCCCAAATGACTTAGCCATCCTGCAGGAAGCTTTGTTCCAAATAAATAATGGGTGCCAAAACACAGACTGAAACTACATGCCAAAAATGCATTGTCATATCCTCTGGGAAGTCTTCTACCCCAGTGAACTACCACATTGATAATACGCCTCTAAGGGTTGATCCAGCTGTTCATGACTTTAGAACTTACAGGGCCAGTGACTTAACTTTTGACCAATATGTGCTCATCATCATAAGAAAGTCCTTCTACACTGCACAGCTTATAAACAAAAGAACTGTGTCTAGATCTAGTGATGCCATTGTCCTACTTTAGGCCAGTCACTGAGTATAATGCCTAATTTGGCATATATCTGTCCATACATATGTAACAACTGGAATGCCCATAGGGATACCTTACCAAAAGTATACAAGGCCTAAAAAATATGTCTGTCATGGACCCAGTCAATGTCCCGTCACTATACTCTGTATCTTACAGACTGATAAGTGCTGATAAGAGGTGACCTGTGTCTGGCATACAAGGCATCCTCTGACCTAGTACTGATGGATTTAATACACATCAGCAAGTAAAACCGCATCAAAAATATTTGGCCTAGGGAGTTATTTGGAGGTACAGGTTTATCTCACTGAGGATACTTCCCATTCACATAAAACAAATCTCATCCCTATATGTATTCAAGCACAACTTGGATCTATGAATGGGAAACTGAAACTTTACCACAGGACTGCCCCCTGATGGAGGCATCTCCTAAATGCTTTATCCCAAGCATGGGTCCCTTCAAATAGGTTCATAGGTTGGTACAAGGCTATCGGCCCTGGGGCCTATGCAAGCCTAGCCATAACAATTCCCTGGATATTTCTTCCCAAAATATTTACTTCTCTAGACCCCTGTCTAGCAGGGTGACTGACATGATCCCCGGGGTGAATTTCCTATCTCCCATCCAATCATCAAGGTTCCTTTTGAAGAGGGCCAATGAGGTGCTCTGCTTGACATGTATGGGCAGTCTGTTCCAGAGTATGGGGAGTCTCTGGGTCAGGAACCTATCCCTTCAGCATGTTTTGTTCATTGTGATGACAAGGTTTAGATCCCTGGAGCGTGTGGCTCTGATGGATTGGGATTTCTTTAAGTGGAGCATGTCCAACAGCTCAGGGTTTGACATGGCCTTGTATGTTAAGCAGAGATCGCCTCTGAGTAGACAATATGTCACAGAGTATAGCTAGAGTTTTTTTAGATGGTCAGCATATGGCATCTGCTTTAGGCCTGTGATTCTTTTAGTGAGGTATTTCTGTGGCCTTTCCAGCTGTTGCAGATGTCTTGTGTGGTACATACCAAACGGGGCATTATACTCTATAATGGGTCTAATGAGGGATGAGTACAGTGGGACAATGACCTCCTTTTTTCTGGATGAACAGCCCTTAGTGATGAGGTGTGCCACACAGAAGGATTTCCTGACTGTTGTGGCGATGTGGTTATCGAAAATGAGACCACTGTCCACCTGTGTCCCTAAGTCTCTCATCACACTTTCGATGTTTAGTGTCCTGCCACGTATGTGGTAATTCATGGGTACATGTTTTTTTCTAAAGGGGATAACTATACATGTCTTGGCATTAAGCTTGAGCCCATGGCTCTGGCACCAGGCATCTGTTTCTGTAAGGCCCTTTTGTAGAATATCCACATCATTTGGGGAGTCAATAATGGCTCCCAGTTTGCAGTCATCTGTGAACTTTGTTAGCCAGAGTCCCTTAGTGTTGGCCTGTACTTCAGAGAAGTAGATGCCAAACAAGAGTGGTCCCAGGACTGAACCATGAGGTACTCCACTTGTCACTTGTCTGGAGCTGGATTTGGAGTCGGCTACTTTTACAGTCTGGGTTCTGTCAGTAAGCCAGTTGGCAACCCATCGAGTGACTTAGGGATTTATGCC
Organism: Protopterus annectens; assembly: GCF_019279795.1. Classification (NCBI taxonomy): domain Eukaryota; kingdom Metazoa; phylum Chordata; order Ceratodontiformes; family Protopteridae; genus Protopterus; species Protopterus annectens. The sequence goes on from NC_056732.1 coordinate 1,865,940,853, forward strand.
CAGCTTAGTAAGTTTATCTATGATTCCAGAGCGGGGGATGGTGTCGAAGGCCTTGGCGAGGTCCAGATAGGCTGTGTGGACTGCCTTACCCTCGTCCACGAGACTGATTCGAAGAAGTCAATCAGATTCAGGAGACAAGATCGGCCCTTCACAAACCCAAACTGGGTGGGGTCCAGTGTTTGAAGGTTGCCAATGTCTTTGTTTATAAGTTCCATGATAATGCGTTCCATGCCCTTGCAGATCAGGCTTGTCAGACCGATGGGACGGTAGTTCCCGGGATCCAAGGTGGATCCTCCCTTGTGGAGTGGGATAACTGTAGCTGTGTGCCACTCAGTGGGCACGAAGCCTGAGGTGAGGCTATGATTAAACATGACACTTAGGTGAGGTGCCAGTTCATTTTGTAGTTCATGTAGTACACAGCCTGGGATGTCATCTGGTCCCATGGATGCTGTATTCTTAGCTTTGGAGAGTGCAGTTTCTACCTGTGTGGCCATGATTATCAGAATTTGGCAATCTTTTGGTCAATCAAATGATCTATGGTATGCTCCCAGTTATTATCACTAGGGATAATATATAATTATTGTCCATAGGATGGATAAGGACAATCTAACACCAAACAGGATAGGTTAATTTAAGTAATACTTACATGAGAATCTATGAGCAAAGGTTCTTTTAAGTTTGTAAAGGATGAACTGCTTCTACCATCCCACTTACATTTAGGGGCATCTTTCTCTTCCTTAAGGGAGTTAAATAGCTAGCTGTTGTTATAACCCCAGGAATACTTCACTTTTTTATACTCAGGATGGTTCAGGTTACTTCACAGCCTTCAGAATCTCCTTTTAGGTTCTGACCATTCATTAGCCTATCACATACCAAAAGCATTTCAGTAATCTCTAGCTTGCATTTAGAAGTGTTAACAGATAACTTGGCCTCTTTAAATGCATACAAGACAGCTTGGTTTTAGCCAAATGAAAGCTCTCATCTTCATGGTGAATAAGATCATCCAGACAGCAGCATACAGATCAAGGAGTTTAAAGACTTAATTCCTGAGTCACTGATATGTTACTGGGGGGGGGGGGCATTTATGCTGTTTGGGGAACTTTGGCCAGATCAGTGAACTTCCCTTGCTGTTTTCAATAGGTGCTGCTGGACTTTTTTCATCTACTGGAACAACCACCAACTCAAGCAGATGGGACCTCAGTTTAACGTCTTAACTGAAGGATGACATAGTCACAGACAGCACCCCCTTAATGCCACACTGAAGTATCATTAATCTATTCACCTGGTGTGGGAAGAGAACCCACAGCCTTCTAGTCTTCCAACACCAAAGGCAAGTGTGCCATCTGATGAGCCACTGACACCTTCTCAAATGGATCCTGCAATTTAGAAAAAAACAATTCTGTTGAGGATACTAAAACTGCAACTTGATCTTGAACTTAAAATTCTCTAGTCCTTAAATTCCTATTAGCGTAGATACTTTTCATATGATTTTGTGCAATGCACACCAACACATCTGGTTTATCTTGCAAAGTGGTGTCGTGTTCTATGACACTGTTAAATTAGTTTTCTCTTCTTCCCAAGTTTCTCTGACAATGTCCAATCACTCTGTAGGGTGCCTGCCATATAATACAAAGAGGTTACACCCCGTTGAATACTGTTCATAGGAGGTTACTAGGCTTATTGACCCTAGGGCCTTTATAAGCCTAGCCATGTTATACCCTTGTTCCCTTATTGACAAAGTTGTATGGTCTATATTTGCAGTGCAAGTCTATGAACAGCATCGACTGCCCTTATCCAAGAGGGACACAATTGACATTCCTGGGGTAAATTTTCAGTCACCCATCCAGTTGTCTAAGTTATGCTTAGAGTCATTGAAGAGCTCTGTTTTACGTGAATTGGGAGTTTGTTTCAGAAGAGTGGCAATCCCTGGGAGACATATCTATCTTTCCAGCATGTCCTGTTAATGTCGCAGGCCAGGTTAAGATCCCTAGAGTGAGTGACTCTTGTCCCATTTGACCTGCAGATGTGCAGCATTTCCATTATGGCAGGTCCGAGACTGCTCTGTTGGCCAGACACAAGCCTCCTCTCAGCAGCCTATAAGATACAGAGTACAGTGACAGGGGCTTCAGTCGGTCCATGTAGATTATGTGTTGAAGGCCCTGAACTTTCTTGGTGAGAAACCTCTGAGGTCTCCTTCAGTCGCTGCAGGTGTCTGGTGAGGTACACACAGAAGGCAGCATTGTGCTCTATTAGTGGTTGAATGAGGGGTGCGTACAGGGGAGTTATAACATCCTTAGCTCTGGATGTGATACTGTAGCACTTCTTTAATGGCAAACCATTTGTGTGCTATTAATTGGTTCTATCTTTTGTCTTCTTCAAAGACTTTTGCCAGTACTGCCTTTAATGTTTGGTTAATAAATTCAAATAATTCAGCTATCTGGTGATGACATGCTGAATTGTTTTAATTTAAAGTACTGGTACAGTAAGTGCACTATTCTGGAGATAAATGGAGTACCTGGGATCAATGAGTATTTCCTTACATTTCTTTACCCCATAAACTAATAAAATTAATTCCCTAGCTACAGATTTAGCACTGGCTTTACCTAGTAGAATAGCCTCAAGATATTTGGTAAGTAAGTTCAAAATAATCAGAATACATTGGACCAGGTCTACTGCTTTAGATCGAAAAAACACTTTATTGAAAATGGAGTTGAGAGGGTGGCCTAATGGTTAAGGTGGTTGCCTTACAAACACAAGGTGCAGAGTTTGAGTCTCACAAGGGATAACTGGCTAAGCTTAAAATGGCTCACAAGGGCAGTTAGCTTAGTACTAATCTATGAACCTATGAACAGTGAGGCACACTACTACGAAATGTCACCTATGCGAAAATACACTTGTCAGAATGAAATTTCGTCAAAAACAAGGAAAGCGGATATGAGACACCAACCCAGAGTGCAATAATTGTGAAAAAAAGAACTAAAGCAACCATCTGTTTCCAACTGTGAAAGCTGTGCATTATTTGAAACAATACTTCAATATAGTTTAATGTGCTGTACAATACTTACAAATGAAATCCACATACTCATCTACATTCGTAGTAAATGAGATATAGCTGTCACAAATTCAACTGGACAATACTCCTGCCTGTGATCAAAAATGGTTTGCAACTGAGATTGCTATTTCAGTAAAGCTCATTTCTAAGGAGAAGGGGGGGGCACTGCACCCATACGTAAACGAAGTTCATCCACTCTATTTTTCTCCCTTGCAATAGTTAACATCACACTATCTATGTCTGACATATGTTTAACAATCAAGCACTTAAAACGTTGATGTGTTCTTGGCAGGCACAGGTGATTCAAGATAGAGATGTCCCAAAAGGAGACTGGAAACAGTGGATGAAATCTGAATTGAGCTGTGTGTTGAGTACTAAAGTTACATGGCTTACCCAGAATGTACCACTCCATAAAGTAACAAAGAAGCTGTTCACCTTCAGTTGGGAAATTCTTTTGTACTTCCTGAAATGTTGTAATGACATCATCTTCACTGGGAAAACCTAACTCAGCCAATCATTTTACAGCAAGATGAAACCTAAGGTTTGAATTGTACAAGCTACCCAGTCCCAAACTCTGAACTTTCCTCCACAAATTATTGCCAAAGTGAAAAAACATCCCTTTGACATAACATCCTGAAAGTTTGCTTTGATACTCTTAAGCGTGGCAATTTCAAAATCACACAGTATGTACCTAAGCTGATATTCAAGCCCTTCCATAGACACTAAATTAAGTAGACCACTCCAAAGAAAATGATATGAACTCAATGATTTTTTTGTCATTATACAATACACCAATGGTACACTTTTACTATATGCTCCACATTTCATGAAAGCATGTATTGTGTACAATTATCTGACATCACTATTTTTGACAAAATACGTCCCACAGACAATAGATCTATTAAATTTTGGGTTGTAGCAAGGAGCACTACAATGTTGTCTGTGCTTGAATCTCTTAATGTTTTTTTTCATGAAAAGTCCACCTTTTAAAGGGAAATTAGTCACATCAATATCTAGTAAACTAGTCGTCCTAATTGCTTGTGTGACCTTACATTTTAAGCGGGCTCTTCTAACCTGTGGAAGCATTGCTTTTCTGCTTGGTATAGCTGGAGCAAAATCAACTGAAGTAGATGCTAATGCATCATCTACTATAACACATGCAGAATCCCTAGAAACAGTAGCACGTTGTTTTAAATGATTGCACACAGTATACCTTTCAATTTCACATGGGTCTCCTGGATGATTGTGCTGAATGGTCTTTATCAACTCTTCCCCTCTTGTAATGCAGCATGTGATGGTTCTACCTCTACAATGTCCAGTAAGTTTCCTCTTGTAGCACCAGTACTTTCGGGTTTTGCTGGTTTTCTCCAGATAGTAGACAAATCCTTCTATAGTGAGGAGTTCTTTACCCTTGATAGATTTAACAGTTTCATACACTTTTCCAACCACTCCTGGCTGGGAATGTACCATATCCACCATGACTTTATTGTAGTACGATGTACAAACTATTCATGGGCCTCCCAATATTTAAGCTATGATGACAGTGCTGTTGTCTCAGCCATATGTCGAACAGTTGTGTTTCGTGCTACTGCAATTTCACTTATGTGCGGCTTCACAGTAGTCACCCTCACTGATTCGTCTTCAGTAAAGTGTTTTTTCATTCTAAAGCAGTAGATCGACTGGACCACATTGCTGGACATTACCAATAGACCAACAGTTTCTACAGCAATATGTTAAAATGGCACTTAAGCTACGGGCTCTGAAATCAAAATGTTTAGGAATCCTTCCTGAAGAGCTGTCTTCTAACATTCAGAGCATCAGACAGCAAAGTTCTTAACTTTTTTCATTATTGCTTTCCAATAAAACATTGCTAGTATCTGTGTTCCTGTCTTATCTATTCCCATGTCTCCTCCTAGTATCCAAGACAGTAACCAACTCCACAGCAAGGTTGAATCCAATAGCAGATGAATAATCCACACAAATTTCCACACAGGTTAAGTGCTTTCTTCCCTAAAAAAGGGACTTCTTTAGAACAAATTCTAAACTAAAATCCAGTCCTTATAAAGGATGACCACTGCCTTCACTACAATAATCAAATGATAAGCATCCTTACTACAACTTAATTAAATTAAAACCTATAAATTATGTTTAACCTAAAAATCATGAGGCACCGTGTAAAACACTTACATAACATTATCATAAATTGACATGAAAAAACTGCATAAGACTATGAACGACCAAAATAAATCTTAAAGACAATTTTGGTCTTAAAAACAAATTTTTAACCTAAAATATGGTTCAATTTCAATAAACACGAAATACTAATATTTTCATTGTTACACTTAGACATTTGTGAACTTAGGTGGCAATTAAGATTAAATGCTACACGACCTCCTGGTATTAATGAAAATATTAGTATTTCGTGTTTATTGAAATTGAACCATATTTTAGGTAAAAAAAATAGTTTTTAAGACCAAAATTGTCTTTAAGACTTATTTTGGTCATTCATAGTCTTATGCAGTTTTTTCATGTCAGTTTATGGAGTCTATATTGAAACATTGAATGCTGAAAACAGCAAACGATATTTCATCGACACATTTTCAGCGAAAGCTGAAAATGTCGAAACCACAGAACAGCGATTTCTTTCCTAGGCAAAGAAACTGCTGTTCCAACCCCCCCCCCAAAAAAAAAAAATTAAACACTTTCAAACACATACACACATACCCTAACCCTAATTATACCCACCCAAAAAAACAGTAAACAACTAAATACACATATGCACGTAATGCAACCATACATGTAACGAAAAAAAAACAGTAAACATTTTAAAACATATTCACTTACCTTAACCCGTACCCTAACCCTAAGGTCAGTAACTCTCGCACATTTACATAAACAGTTCCAAACTCATACACACTTACCTTAATCCTAATTCTACCTCCCCCAAAACAAATGTAAACAGCTGAAAACACATACACATGTAACTCAACCATACATCTAACGCAAAATAAAAAACAGTAAACACTTTTATACATATGCACTTACCTTAACCTGCACCCTAACCCTAAGGTCAGTAACTGTTGCACATTCATGCTTGGGAGCTATACTGGACAAGGGACCACACTACACTGCAGAACACGGCAAAGCAACAAACTGGTCAAGCGACTTCTTTCCTAGGGAAATAATTCGCTGAACAGCCACTTCGCTGTTTTGCCTGTTTGCTCTACATGTGTCGACGAAAACGCATTTGACAAAATGCGTTTTTGTCATTCTAATAGGAACCCAATTTATGATAATGTTGTGTACGTGTTTTACACAGTGCCTCATGATTTTTAGGTTAAACATAATTTATAGATTTTAATTTCATAATTGATTGGTAGCGTTGTTGCCTCACAGTAAGATGCTGTCCAGTTCGATTCTCAGCTAGAGCATCATCTGCATGGAGACATGCGTGAATGGGCGTACCTTCATTGAAGGTTGTGCGTCAGGGCTGGTAACTCAGCACGTAAAAATCAATTACCAATCATTAGCGGACCAGAGTTCCGCTGTGGCGACCCCTAACCGGGAAAAGCCGAAAGACACAAACAAAATTTCATAATTGATTGTATTAATGATGCTTATCACTCAATTATTGTAGTAAAGGATGTGGTTATCCTTTATAAGGACTGGTGTTTAGTTTAGAATTTGTTCTGAATAAGTCCCTTTTTTAGGGAAGAAAGTGCTTAACCTGTGTGGAGATCTGTGTGGTTTATTCAACTGCTACTGGATTCACCCTTGCTGTGGAGTTGGTTACTGTCTTGGATTGAGTTTTTGGCCTTTGTGGAATTTGTTGGGTTATCTCCTCCTAGTATGTTACTATGCTCTAACATCATCACCAAGTTTTTGAAGGGTTTGGGCACCAACCTTTGCTGAATTACTTCCAGTCTGTTTTTGATGACTGTATACAACAAATCATTTTGCATCCAAACTACCTGTAAGACCTGGAAGAAGAAATGTCTTCATCTTATCCTATCACTCCAGCTTTGCTTTTCCTTGCTCTACTCAATACATATTCTGTTCACTGAGTCTTTATAAAGTGTAAGTGGCTTACATTTTGTTCAGCAAGTTACCTCTGGAGATTCCTGACAGTCTCCTTGTTGTGATGATGAAGGTACTGCTTCCTCTATGTCCAATACAAGAACTGGGGACTCGGTATCTAAATCTTACAAAAAGGCAACTCATAACAATGCAGTTTAGTATCAGTTACCGTCTCTGCCCTATTCAAGTTTTCTAGTTGCATTCCTTTACGCATATGATGCACAGACCGCTCTTTCTTTTGTTTAAAATTACTGTATTTCACTACAAGAGGAACAGCATTAGGGCTCTGTCCAAGACTATTCATTCAGCATACACTCATTAGGGCTCTGTTCAAGAGTATTCGCTCAGCATACACTCATTAGGGCTCTGTCCAAGAGTATTCGCTCAGCATACACTCATTACGGCTCTGTCCAAGACTATTCGCTCAGCATACACTCATTAGGGCTCTGTCCAAGAGTATTCGCTCAGCATACACTCATTAGGGCTCTGACCAAGAGTATTCGCTCAGCATACACTCATTAGGGCTCTGTCCAAGAGTATTCACTCAGCATACACTCATAACGGCTCTGTCCAAGACTATTCGCTCAGCATACACTCATTAGGGCTCTGTCCAAGACTATTCGCTCAGCATACACTCATTAGGGCTCTGTCCAAGACTATTCGCTCAGCATACACTCATTAGGGCTCTGTCCAAGACTATTCACTCAGCATACACTCATTAGGGCTCTGTCCAAGAGTATTCGCTCAGCATACACTCATTACAGCTCTGTCCAAGACTATTTGCTCAGCATACACTCGTTAGGGCTCTGTCCAAGACTATTCGCTCAGCATACACTCATTACGGCTCTGTCCAAGACTATTCGCTCAGGATACACTCATTAGGGCTCTGTCCAAGACTATTCGCTCAGCATACACTCATTAGGGCTCTGTCCAAGACTATTCGCTCAGCATACATTCATTACGGCTCTGTCCAAGACTATTCGCTCAGCATACACTCATTAGGGCTCTGTCCAAGAGTATTCGCTCAGCATACACTCATTAGGGCTCTGTCCAAGAGTATTCGCTCAGCATACACTCATTAGGGCTCTGTCCAAGAGTATTCGCTCAGCATACACTCATTAGGGCTCTGTCCAAGAGTATTCGCTCAGCATACACTAACCTTTTTCCTTTCTTTCTTCTTTATGAAGGTTATCCCCAAACTCAGTGACTGAATACAACCCTCAATATCTCTTTCTGCTCTAGTGTGAGGTTGCTGTCTCTCTCTTCACTTCCATACATACCACACACACACACACACACACACACACACACACACACACACACACACACACACACACACACACACACACACACACACATCTATTGCCTATAGTCTTACCATATTTGTGGCTTGTGTCTGACCCACAGAGATGTGATCTTAGAAATCTACCCTGGCATTACTTCTTTATAAATATCTTTTTCTTCAACATCTGCCTGATGATTAGTTCTCCATCTAGAGGCTTTCCGTTTTGAATAGTTCAGATTTCGGTTCAGGTCATGAATTTTTTTATACTGCTCATGGTATGTCTTTCATCAGTAAGTTGCTTCAACTCCTTAGTTCTGCTGTTCACTTCTTCTCCATGTCTGTAGTGTTTTATGGTTGCAGTACATTTCCATGTACCTCCTTTCTTGTAAAGGCATAACTATTCTAGGCTGCTCTATCTATGGTTTATGCTGGAATGTCTCTTTAATTACTGCGGGTTCTTCTTTCGGCATTGCTAAACACATTGTTATAACTTCAGGGATTTCCAGTGCCAACACTTGGCCTTTATAGGTCTCATACACTCTGTAAAAGTTGTTGTGTGTTCTTCCTCTCTTTCCAAGTTAAGCAAGTGTGTATTCACAGGCTTATTCCATCTGCTTGTTCTACTCTCTTTCTGATAAAGTGGTTTATCAAAAGACAGACCTTCCTTCCACTGTCTCCATAAGTTGCTGAAGTGAGAAAAATTTTCTCTGTTATCACATCATGTGTTAGACAATACTAAAAGGATAAATTATGTTCCCAAGGTTTCCATTTCTACTTCGGTATCAGGGTCCCTGTGAATGCATATTCATTTTACTGCCTTTTTTGGTAAAGGTTTTCTTTTCACACAGAAGTTGTGATTTAGTGCTACAATAGTCACTACAAGTGTAGTGTTTTTCATGTTTCATTTTTCCTGATCACGTTCTTTGTATTTTTTCATTTGATGATTTTTTTTTTGCACTTTCTGTTGCCAGTTTTTTTTTTTTTTTTTGTCTGCTTCTGGTTTGGTTTCTGAAATTTTTCTTTTCACAAAGGCTTCTGCTACGCTAACCAAATATATTATCTTAGATTTATTTTCTTCACATTTTAGTACTTCCATTATGGACTGTGGAGCTGATGATGATGGTGGTGGTGATGATGATAATAAATACATATTCAGTCTCACAATTACTAACTTGTGTGTGCAATCAATTTAAAGGAGGCCCATGCCTCCCTTCAGACTGAGGGATGTCCAATCTTGGCAAACACTGTTGCTTGTATATCATTTGATGTTCATGAAGCAGCTTTTCTGTTATCCTATCAGGCTTGTCCAGCTATTTTTGGGGCCAGTCGATCACCCAAAAGCTGAACATTAAACAGAAAGAGCAACATGATTTATACGTTGAACTTCATTGCTAGATACTGAAGCAGTTTTCAGTTTTACTTGCACTCTTCTGACACATTCCTTACTTAGCTATGTTCTCATTTGTTCATGCTATATTGCTGCCCCTGCATCAGATATTTGTATACTTCTTGTTCCAAGTATTTTATATCATATTCCTGACATTTTCTATTTTCTCCTTTCTTCTGTTTTCCTCTCAAATGTTGCTTCTGCACATTTACTGACACCAAATTACATTGTTATGCCATCTGAAAAGATCTTGTAGGTTCATAGGTTGGTACTAGGCTATCGGCCCTAGGGCCTATAGAAGCCTAGCCATAACAATTCCCTGGCTATTTCTTCCCACACTATTTACTTCCCTGGACCCCTGCCTAGCAGGGTGACTGACATGATCCCTAGGGTGAATTTCCTTTTGCCCATCCAATCATCAAGGTTCCTTTTGAAGAGGGCCAAAGAGGCACTCTGCCTGACATGTATGGGCAGTCTGTTCCAGAGTCTGGAGAGTCTCTGGGTCAGGAACCTATCCCTCCAGCATGTTTTGTTTTTTGTGATGACAAGGTTTAGATCCCTGGAGCGTGTGGCTCTGAGGGATTGGGATTTTAAGTGTAGCATGTCCAACAGCTCTGGTTTTGACATGACCTTGTATGTTAAGCAGAGATCACCTCAGAGTAGACGATATGTGACAGAGTATAGCTCTGTAGTTGTCTTGTAGTTGTATTTTTAGATGTTTAACCAATGGACTATACAGTTTTTGATCATCTACAAGTAGATACGTTATGATGGCCTCTCCTTTTTTTGATTTATCCAAATCTTTTGGGTTTCTAATACCATGACGGGAATGGACCCCATTCCTAAGTCAAAATACGATTAAAGCTCATGAAATTAGTATTGTTTCACTCTTTGATGTTAGCCAAAAGTGCTCTTTGCAGCACCTGTAATGTGCCCAGTAATGACTCATTCTTCAATTTGTATGGTGTTACATAAATTGTTAACATATCTAAATATGATTGTAAATTTTTTTTTATAAGACCAGTGGCTCCTGCTACTATTGGAAATGTCTGGGTACCTTTCTTCCACATGGCTCTCATTTCTGCCTGCAGATCCAGGTATTTATGACTTTGTGTCTCTCTCTGTAGGCAAGACACTGTAATCACTAGGTGTGGTGATTTCAATGACCAGTGCTACTTCTGTCTTCATTTCTTGGACCACTATATCCAGTTTTCTAGCATCTGTCTTTTGAACTGTTGGTATTGGGTGATTCATGTGATATAAACTTCATCATTTTCTATGATTCTTTGTGGCTCATGTTTGCAGTGTTTTTCAGCCACTTCAATACCATAATGTTTACACAATCTCCAGTGTAACAGTCTCGCCACATTATTATGCCTTTCAATATACAGTCCATCTGTCATTAGTGCATCGCAGCCAGCAACAAGGTATGTGTCTGTTTCCAATTCGGTTTTACAAAACCTACATATGTCTGTTTCTCCCAGATGTTCAATGGACTTTGTAAACCAGCATGTATGTAGCCCACTGTCTTGGGCTGCCAATATTAACTTTTCATTTCTTGATGTGAATTCACCTCTCCTTAACCATTCCTGCGTTCGTTCTTGATCAGCATGACGCTCTTCCAGAAGTTTTCTATACTTGCAACTATATTTATGTTTTTTACACATTTCTTGCCTTCTCATCTGGTCCTTCACCTTACATTCTTTCTTTTGTTTTTTAGCACATTCAGTTGCTGCCTGGTTTTTATCTACTTCTGGTTTGATTTCCATTTCTGCTTGATGTCGATATGCTTCTGCTAAATTAAGCAGAGATGTCATCTTAGATTTATTCTCCTCGTGATTCAAAAATGTCACTACATTTGGATCCTGTGAGGTCAGCAGACAAGTGTGGAGTCCCAAGATTGTAGATCTATACATGTACTTAATTTCAAGGAGGCCTATCCTTCCTTCAGAATGGGGAATATATATAGTGATTTTTATAAATCATTTGGTGAGCATGAAGCATCCTTCTTGTTTTAATATCCAGTCTATCCAGCACTTTTTGGGGCCAGTCAGTCATTCCAAAACTATAACTTAGGACAGGAAGAACAAACTGATTTATGGCTTGGATCTTGTTCCTAGATGTCAATGCTGTTTTCAGAATTAATTTAAGTCTTCTAAAGTACTCCTTACTAAGCTTTATTTGCATTTGTTCATGTTTTATTGCTGATCCTTCATCATTTCCCAAGTATTTATACACTCCATCTTGCTCAAGTTCTTTTATATCACATTCTTGTTCCAAACTGATGTTTTCTTGGTGCTGCAGTTTTCCTTTTTTAAAGGTTGCTTTTGCACATTTATCAAGACCAAATGACATTCCAATATCATCTGAAAAAGTTTTGACAACCTGCAGCTGTGCTTTCAATTCATCATCTGATGAGCTATGCAGTTTTAAATCATTGACAAAGAGAAGATGAGAAGTCATTAGACTTTGTTGTTTTCTAGAAGCCAAACTGTAGCCATGGCCTAAGCTGTTAAGTAAACAGCTTACTGGATTAATGGCAAGGCAGAATAGCAATGGTGACAGAGAGTCACCCTGGAATATCTCCCTTTGAATTTTTATCCCTGGAATAATAATCTGTCCTTTATCATGGCTTAGTTGCAAAGTGGTCTGCCATTGTTTCACGGTTACTGTAATGTAGTTAATCAGTGTAGGGTACAGCTTATACATTTTAAGCACGTTTTTATCCATGAATGTGGGTTACTATCAAATGCTTTTTTGCAGTCAATCCATGCCATACTTAGATTCTTCCCCTTCTTACAGTTCTCCACTTTAACAACAAATGATCCTTTGTTCCATACGACTTTATTTTATTGCCCTTTTGTTCTATGGCCATAATTGAGTTTTCTTCTAAATGACTATAAACTCTGTCGGCATCAATTCCCATGTATAGCTTATACGTCGTTGGAAGACAAATTATTGGTCTATAATTTTTAGGGTAGCTTGCAGGTTCACTCTTAAGTAAAAGCATTGTTTTTCTTGTTGTTAACAAGTGCGGTGTGTGTTTTGGGTGTGCATATAAATAGTTCTTACTCATGATGGCCCAGTGTGGATGTTCTGATGTCTCATCATACTGCTTTTGTATCCAAAACTCTTGTCACACATCGGGCATTTATACTGTTTCTCTCCAGCATGGATTCTCTGGTGACTTAACATAGAAGATCTATATATAAAACTCTTTTCACATGTATTGCATTTATAGAGATTCTGCCGCGTATGGATGTTCTGATGACGCTGCATACTGATTTTGTCACTAAAACTCTTTTCACACATTGCGCATTTATAGGGTTTCTGCCCAGTGTGGTTCCTTTCGTGACTCAACATGTAACACTTCCGTGTAAAACTTTTGTCACATATTGTGCATTTATAGGGTTTCTGCCCATTATGTATGCTCTGATGCGTTATCATATGGCTTTTCTGTCCAAACATTTTGTCACACACTATACATTTGTAAGGTTTTTGTCCAGTGTGGACACTCTGATGCCGATTCATAGCACTTTTATGCCTAAAACTCTTATCACATGTGGTACATTTATACGGTTTGTGCTCATTGTGGACACTCTGATGTGCTGCCAGACATCTCTTATCTAAAAAACTCTTGCCACACGTGGCACATTTATAGGGTACCTGCCTAGTATGAACACTCAGATGCATATTCATAGCACCTACCTGTCTGAAGGACTTGTCACACATGGTGCATTTATACGGTTTTTGGCCAGTGTGGATATATTGATGACTTATCATATTACTCTTCCTTGTAAAACTCTTGTCACATACTGTGCATTTAAAAGGTTTTTGACCATTGTGAGTGCTCTGATGACTTATCATGAGACTCTTTTGCATAAAACTTTTGTCACACAAAGTGCACTTATAGGGTTTCTGCCCAGTGTGGATCCTCTGGTGATTCATCATTGTGATTGCATATCTAAAACTCTTATTACATGTGGTGCATTTATAGGGCTCCTGTCCAGTGTGGAGACTCTGATGACTTATCATTGTCTTTTTGTATCTAAAACTCTTGTCACATGTAGTACATTTATAGGGTTTCAGGCCAGTGTGGATCCTCTGATGTCCTACAAGGTTACCCTTCTGTGCAAAACTCTTGCCACAAATGGTACATTTATAAGGCTTCTGCCCATTATGGATATATTGATGCCTCACCATGTGATTCTTCTGTATAAAACTCTTCTCACACATGGAACACTTATATGGTTTCTGCCCTGTATGCATCTTCTGATGACGTACCATGTGACTCTTCTGCACAAAACTCTTGTCACACGTGGAGCATTTATATGGCTTCTGCCCATTGTGGCTCCTCTGATGAATTACCATACTGCCTTTGTATGCAAAACTCTTGTCACACATGGTGCATTTATATGGCTTTTGCCAAACATGTTCATCTTGAAGTCTTGCCACACCATTCTTCTGTGCAACACTTTTGTGACGTGTATTAAACTGATTCTGAGTATTATGAATGATCTTATGCAATGCTAACTTTTTTCTGCCTCTAAAGCCCTTCCCGTTCATAACACATTTATACAGAATTTGCCTCTTGAGTACTTCTTTACGAGTTGGTGAATTATTCTTTTGTCTTTCTCCATTGTCAATTAATTGATCGGTCACACTGTTATGAAATATTACACTGTTGCTATGACTTTGCATTTTCCCTGTTTCAGTTTGAAGATGCATTTCTAGGTCATTTTTCAAGACAAACATGTCATTCATTTGCCTACAGTTATTATGACTAGTTTCAGTTTGCACTGGGTCTTGCTCTGTGGAGGACATCTTATCTGACCGATCTCTGTCATCTTCTGCATCCCAGTGTTTCTCATGTGATGACTGTGGACTCCGGATCTCACTGAAATTTCCATTCCTGATAACTAAAAAAAAAAAAAAAGTATGTCAGAATATAATCAGCTGCACAAAAATATTGCCTTCTTAACTAGAGGTCTGCAGTGTAAATTGTACATTAGTTCATTCAGTGTATAATTGCAGTAAACAATAAACTGTTATGTCAAAGAATTTCAATGTTGATTATGTCACCAACAAAAATCTGCTCTGCCCTCTTATTATTCCTTACTGTTCCTTCTAACTACATTTAAAAAGTGTTAACCACTCTGTAGTTTATTTTATTATCTTTTAAGAGTTACCAACTATATATATATATATATATATAAAATGCACTTTATATTTACATGGTCCACACAAACTATGCAACTTCATTATAACCATCCCAACTTCATGTAAACACAGCACTGAAGCTCCCAGAAAAATATCTGAAAAAAGAACTCTCCCCAGAGACCAATGACCAATCAGACTTATCATTGTCAAAAGAAGAGAAGCCACTATTAGTCTAAATTTAAATTCGAAAATGTTCTACCAGGAAAGCTTTTAATGTGTTTAAAGTTCTATAAACCTTGAGTCAAAACATACCTATAAAAATAAATGTCATTCCATTTGACATATTTTGGAAGCAGCAGGAATTTTAACTGCATGCTGATAAATTTCTACTAAGCACTACAAAAGCAAATTTCATCAGGGGACTCACTATACTCCTGTTAGATTTCCATATTCTGGAACATCATCCTATACAAGTAAAATGACTAACAAACTCGCAAGTTATAAAATCCATTTCAAACAAAACCTTAGCCTGTCCTGGTTGTGATCATTACCAGGTTGAGACCTTTAATAAAAGCAGAAACTTCTTATTACTTACCACTAACTTTTTGCCCTCCTGTACTTGAATCATTACACCCCTAACAACTTTCACTCCAGCACTTGAATCAGCACCCCTCTACATCCACCATTTAAACCCCATTTTTCATATTTTTCTAATTACCCTATTCCACCGGTCTACCTCTGTCATGCACCCCTGTATACCTAAGTTATAAATATTCTACATAAACCAATTTGGAACAGTTATCCTAAATAGAACTAATCCTATATTGTGCTGTCTCATTCTAATGCTATTACTACTACCATACTATACAATACTAACCAGTACTAATATCTCCCCTCCTATATAATTTATAACTTACCTCATTACATATCTTGAACTATACAAACCTACACTAACTAATATCTCCCCTCCTACATAATTTTACAACTTAATTACGTCTCTTGAGCTCTTTACAAACCTTTCTGTACTTAAATTTAAAAACATTAAATTTCTTTACAACGTTTTCCTTTCAACAGTATAAATCCATTTACTTCATGGAAGATTTTAGAAATTCCATAACTGATCTTGATGTAAATACTTTACTGTATACAAGCGTCTTGCAATTATGTATTTTTTTTTTTGGAGAAATGCAACTTTTGTTTTTCTGAGAACTGTCAAATTCACTTGTCAATATAAATGTACTGTGATGGAGCTTTGCGGCATGGGCATCTGCTGAAAATGTGCTCTGCCAAGTTGGACTTTCACGGTCAACAAAGACAAATAAGTAAATACAGAATTTTCAGCAAGTTACAATAATTAATTTTCAAGAAACAAATACACTAAGACACACATTTAATTCTAAAATCTAAAATTCAATAACAAATAACTATATATATAATATCCACAGTGCATGTCTTAGAAAAAAAATGAAATGCAGAAAAAAATCTTGGTGATACAACATTCAAATATTCATTTTAAATAAACTAACATACCCCACCTAGCCTGTAGAAACTTTCTAACATACTCCCTCCTAATAAATGCCCATGATACATATAGATGGAAACTTGTTAACATACTCCTCCTAATAAATGCCCATGATAGATACAGACACAAGTGGGATGGATTGCATGACTAGGCTTATAAAAGCCTTAATGGTTGTTGGTCTAGTATATACCTATGAACATAAGATTTAGAAAAATAAATATTTTGATCAGAAAATAAGTCGAGACATTAATGAAATAGCTTTAGTTCATGGATTCTTTATAAAGGGTTTCAGAAATATTCTATTTGCCTTGATAGTAACCTCTTTCTGAACTTCCTTTTGTAGAGAAGACAAAATTTTTTGAAACTGTGGTAGAGCACATTGCTTCCATCTTTTAGATATATTTTTCCTTGCCACAGCTAATATTGTCCATAGAAGATAACAGATTTCTTTATTCTAATGGAAATCCATTGATTTGCTGAATAAAATTATCATTTAAAAGTAAATTTGAAAGACATTACATACTAAAGAAAATTAGCAAATGTGTTCCAACAAGCAAATAAAAATGGACAATCAGAGAATATATGTATCAAAGCAACAATTCAAATTTGTATTATCTAGGACAGGGCGGATTAAAAATATTTTAAGATAACATATTTTGATTGTGTAAGAAAATAAATATTAAACTGAATATGATTATAAATAAAGCCATATTCATTTATGTATAACTTTAGTGAAAGATTTATTAATTTTCATTTTATTAAGATTGCAGAGAGAAATGTGCAGTGATTTCTGATTAGTTATATAAGTACTAGACAACAAGTTAATTACTCCTCTAAAACTGCTGCCTTTGTGCATGTTCCTATCTTTGGAAAGTTAATGTACCATAAATTCCAAGGTCAGGTGTGATTACCTACTATAATCTTAGGCTTTCTGAGAAACCAAAGGATATTTAAACGTGACTTTTTAAATTATCCTTATTAGGGGAAAGAGCTGAAGTTTGCATTATATATAAAATATTTCAAAATAAAACCTTTTTATTAACTATATATTATTAGCTTATTTCAGTTGGAAGTCAAAACTGTTATGCCATTTAGAATTCATTCTTAATTAGGACCTCTAGTTTCTTCAAAAGATTCTTTGATAGATATACCTACATATATCAAAATTAGAGATTCTTTTCCAATGAAATTAAAGTGAATCACCAATGTCATGTATATTCATAATAAGATATTTAGATTCTGATGACCTGATAGTTATTCAAACATTTTAATGATTGAGGCCAATAATGTTAGCATTATATCATTTGCAAAAAGCATACTTTTAGAATTATACTCATCATTAAATTCTAGGTCTTTTATTTTTGGATTAGTCCTAATAGAAATTGCTAAGATTTCGACAGCTAGAGCAAAACGTTTTTTGTTCCTTTACATATTGGAACTGGCTCTGAAGAGAAAGGACTTAATATGACCAAAAAAAATATTCTACATTCTAACTGAGAGACAGATTGAAAATTAAATTACTGAATATTTCAGGAGGGGGAATTAACTCCTTTTACTTGTATATCGATCAGGACTTCATGAAATAAATGTATCAACTGACAGAGGAGCAAATTAAATCTGATTTAAGCCATCAGTTCCTGGGGATTTATTAGGCTTTAGTTCTTTTATTTTATTTGAAATTTCCTTAGGAGAGATCTAATCAAACAGTCTATATTTTAACATAGGTGGTATTTTATTTTGTAATCTAACATCAAAAACTGAATTTATTTTTTTTAAAGATATATAATTTTATCTAAACACCTCCAACATTTCTCCGAAATCTGTGCATTTTCTGTTGTTTTGGGAACTTTTTATCTCCTTTATCTGATAGGATTCAGAATGTAGTTTTACACCCTATGACAAATTGTGTATGTATTTAGGAGACATAGCATATGTTGCTAGCATCTGTTTTTCAAAGTGATATGGCTCTTTTGTGCATTAAGACTTCAGAATACCTCTTATTTAAATCAATCACTTCTGCTCTTTCCCTCTTTATCCCAATGCTAAAGTTACACTTAGCCAAGTGCAGTTTGCTTTGGGTATCAAATAATTTGTTGTCCTATTCCTTCACTGTTTCTCTATACCAAGTCAGATTCTCACCATAAATAGAAAACAGTCTCAGATCATAACTTTATTTAGTTTTGGAGTTATTAATATGCATGAACAATTCAATTTCTGAAAGAATGAAAGATTTATAGTCTTTTAAATTAATATAAGAAGGAATTCTATTCATCAGAGTTAGTTTATTACAGTCATACGAAACTTAATAATACGGGCATTAAGATCAGAAATGGGAAAGGATTATATTAAAGGTGATTATTTTGAAAAGTTAAATTTTGTGAAATCAAAATCTTATCTATTCTGCTTTGAGTTCATAGGTGTTTACTAGGCTAACAACCACAAGGGCCTTTTTAAGCCTAGCCATGCATTCCAAATCTCTGACAAGTTCTGCTACCCTTGATAAGTGTAAGCATGGGCCTGAGAGATGAACCATATACAGGTTACCTGTGTCCATTAGAGGCACAGGTGCCAAACCAGGGATACATTTCTGGTTTCCCATGCAACTGTCAAAGTTGCACTTGAATTTGATTAGGGAGGAACTCTGCTTCACATAGATGGGGAGCCTATTCCATAGACAGGGTAGTCCTCTGTGATACATACCTATCTCTCCAGCAGGTCCTATCTATATCACAGGCAAGGTTTAAGTCTTTAGAACGGGTAATTCTGATACTGTTTATTTTGTGGATATGCAGGAGGTCCATCAGAGTGGGGCCTGATAATGCTCTTTAAGCCAGGGATAGATCTTTCCTCAAAAGCCTGTAGGAGACAGAATACAGGGATAGGGCCTTGAGGAAGTCTGCATAGGACATTTTACTTATGCCCTGTATTCTTTTAGTGAGGAACCTCTGTGGATGTTCCAGTTGTTGGATATGCCTGGCTAGGTACATACCAAAAGGGGCACTGTACTCAATGATAGGTCTGATGAATGCCGAATATAGATATATGGAACAATGACTTCCTTGGACTTAGATGCCATACCTTTGTTTATAAGTTGCACAACATAGAATGATTTCCTCACCACTGTAGACATGTGATGATCAAATGTTAGATTATTGTCTATGTGTGCCCCTAACTCCCTGACTACTGGATCAACTCTAAAGGGTGTGTTGTCAATATGATACTTACCAGGGATGGATGACTTCCCAAAGGATACTATTATGCATTTCTTCATAGGTTCATAGATTAGTACTAAGCTAACTGCCCTTGTGAGCCATTTTAAGCCTAGCCAATTATCCCTTGTGAGACTCGAACCCAGCACCTTGTGTTTGTAATGCAAACACCTTAACCATTAGGCCACCCTCCCAACCCTGGCATTTAGTTTTAGTCCATGGCTCTGACACCAGTTGTTAGTCTGTGTCAGCCCCTCCTGGAGAACATTTGTCTCAGTATGAGATTCAATAACAGCTTTTAATTTGCAATAATCTGCAAATGTAGTCAGTCAGAGACCACTGACATTGGCCTTTGACTTCTGAGAAAGAAATGCTAAAAAGGAGCGGTCCAAGGACTGCTCCCTGAGGGACTCCACTTGTGATTGGCCTCTTTGTAACAGTGGACTCCCCAATTCTAACTTCCTGGGTCCTGTCTGTGAGCCACTTGGCTATCCACCGGGTAACATACGAGTTTGTACCTAACCTCTTGAGTTTGTCAACAATGCCCGAGTGGGGTATTGTGTTAAATGCCTTGGCCAGGTCAAGGTAGGCAGTGTGAATAATTTTGTCCTCATCCATTGCCTTCTCAAAGAAGTCCACCAGGTTGAGTAGGCATCATCTGCCCTTGATGAATCCAAACTGGGTTGGGTCCAGTGTCTGGAGGTTTACTATACCTCTGTTGATCATCTCCATGATAATTCTTTCCATGGCTTTACATATAAGACCAGTGAGACCAAGAGTATAGGAGTATTGTGTGAAATCCAAGGATTTCTCATCTCTCGACACAAATAAATCCTTTAAGTTGAGGTGCTTAATACAGTTATTAAGAGATTCAGCTGAGGAAGACAATCTTAGCATTCTAGCAGTACTAGAGTTATTCAGTATACAGTTAAAGTTGCCTCCCATTATTAAACTGTCTTTTGCCTTGTTAAGAATAAAAATCTAAACAGCTAGCATGAATTACACCTTAGGAAACCAGTATAAAATGGGCAATGTCAACATTCTATTATATTTTATCACTAAAGATTGTAAACCTTCCTTATCTTAGAATGTATAAATAATCTCAGGCATTAATAGATTTCCACATAAGATTATCTATGTGTACTCTTAAAAGACAATCGAGCTAAAACTATATATTGATCTGGGTTCCAAATATTACCGAGTGCTTAAGATGAGTTTCCTGTAGAAATACTATTTGTGACTTTTTAGTATGGAGATATTTCAATAGACATCCCCTTTTCTTAGAATTGTTTAAATCATTAACATTTAAAAAAGTCAGTGACAATTCCATAAGTGGGACTAAGAGAAAGATGTGTATTTAGATAAATGTAAAAGCAAACAATTATCATACTTCTCAAATGAGTCAAGTGAATCAAAAGAAGTGTTTCAGACACGCTAGATAACTTATAGTAAAAAAAAGAATGAAATAAAATATAACTACAATACATATGGAATTAAAAACAAAATTCCTAGCCTAGAGTAGAAAACCCATTAAATTAACCCACTCAACCAAAACCACAACTAAAGCCTCAATATATAATAGATGAAAAGCAAGACAGGTCAGAGCTAAGCAGTTAACACAAAATGTCTACTAGTAGAGAAAACTTTATATGTAATAACGTATGATATGACTTTAATGTCAGTTTTATATTCTTAATAATTAAATTTCAAACTTTCTATTTCTTAATATACAGAAAAGTTTAGCCAGTCATACAATTCAAAATTAAAACACAATACAGGTGTCCAAGTCATTAAAAGTCATCAAATACAGTACAGAATGAAAAAAAATACATACATTATCAGAAGTAATCCATAACTTGCCAGCATTCTAATAAAATATAACATATGGAATTAAAAACCTAATGAACCTTTAATAAGTAAGAAAGATTAAAATAAGCAGAAGAGATGATTAACAATAATAATTTTCTTAAATAACAAAGTCTACAGAAAGTTAAGTTTAACATTCAAATAGTGATATAAGAAGATATGCTTACAAATTGATACACTTTTCTTCAATGTTTTTTATCCACAATATCTTCTCAAACAGAGGCTTTTGAATAAGGGAAGTGAAAAGGATGGTTAAAACTTGAGCAAATCATACTAGTTTTATTACAGTATGTGATTGTTGCTAATTTCCAGTATTAAAGTGATACCAAGTACATATATACATACAGGGATTATAATACCCAAACATAACTAATTTTAGAAGTAACTTTCCAAATTATCATATAAAATTGATATTTATTTTACACTTGAGCGTTACTCGTTTTTGCCTTTCTTTTCCTATCCCTTACTCTCCATTCTTCCTCACTCCTCCTTTCAAGATTATGTTTCTAACAGAAAAAATAGAAATGTAAATATAAAACGTGAAGTTATTGCTTAGAGCAGAATGAAATAAATATCAGTTGTATAGTAATATAATTCTAAGAACATGACAATTAGGAGCTATAAAGCTGGACCTTCTTACTTTTAAACTCATTTATTTTGTACTGTTTCATAAGGGAGGTACTTGGTAACTACATAAGAGCAAGGTATTTATAATACAAAGTAATTTTACCAATGGGTGAAAGAAAAAATAAACCATTATGTATATATTAAAATAGCTTCCTAGTAGCTTAATACAGTATTCGTTACTACTTTTTTCTTTATACAGCAATTAAAACAGCCTTAGTATTATAATATTATAAACTCACCGTATGCTATAAAGGCATACTTTTAATCCATTTAAGAAACACAGAGAGAAGATCCAAGTAAAATAAATTAAAACTGTGCTTGAGCATTTGCACAAAAAAGTGGAATTCCCCTCAATGAGGGATGCTCATTCTAGGACATTTTGTATCCATATCTTACTGGACAGAGGAGTTAGGCTGAGGTGGACTTGTCTGGAAAAAAAGTAATTTCAGGCTTGTTCTCTCAAGAAGATTTCTCTTGAAATCATTTCCCAGGTTGTTTCCTGCCCTAATTTTGTTTTTCTCTATGCACAAAGGTATTAGGCTTGGAATGGCGATTCCTTTGATATCTAGGGATGGGGTAAGACAAAAAATTTTTTGAAGTCTAGCATACTTATTCCATTCTCTTGCAGTGATTTGAAAAGTTAAGTTGCACTAGGGCCAAGCAAAATGATCCCTATGAAGTGAATAATCCAGTACCTTAGCTTTGATATCCTCGAGGAGAGACTGGAGGTAAAGCCAAGCAAATCTGCATAGGACAGAGGCAGTTGCTGCAGCTCAGAAGGAAGGATCTGCAACATCATAGTTGCATTTAATAAAATGTATGGCCACTTCAACAGCCTGAATGAGCAAAGAAAGGACTTGTGCCTTAGGCTCAGAATCCTCCCAATTAGTCACAGTTTTATTTAATTACCTTAGAAGAGACAGAAGATATTTTATCACCTGAGGCTGATAAACTGTAAGGTTCTAAAATCCAGGGTGATAGAAGTGTATTCCTTTCTATGATAATAGTCTACAACTCTATCTCTGCCTTAAGGTACTGCATGCAGGTAATAGTTCAGTAGGCTTATCAATTGAGATAGAAAAGATTGACGGGGTCTGCTATAAGTTTTTTATAGAGAAACGTAGTGTCTTCAGGGAGCTTATCAGACTTGCCTTGCTTCTTGGGAGTTGGGGTTGGAGTCAGGAGAGGTAGAGGTAAATGCAAAGTATCCAGAAAAGTCTCAAGACTAGGAGTATAGGGGTAAGCTTAGGGGCTCCTAGCTCTCATGCAAGCCATAACATTGTTTATTAAAGTAAAACTACGAGACAATAAAACAGCTAATAAATAGATGCCAACACATAACTAGTCAAAAGATTTAAGGAAGAAAAGAAGGAAAGACAGGAAGAAAGAAAGAAAGAAAAGGAGACTTTATAAGAATAATATTCATTCATATTAATACACATTAACAAATCTGATCTAAACTTTCAGAGCTGGAACAATGTAACAATATCAAAATTCAACATAAAGGCCAACAATTCATGTTCAATAAACTTAGGCACTGGGCAAGCTTTCCAAGCATTTAATATCATTCTTTTAGTTACCACTGATGCTAATAAAATCTTTATTCTAATCATTTCGGAATATGTATCTAAAATACCTAACAAAAACGTTTCAGGTGTAAACAATACGTCTTTTTCAACCACCTTTCCAATAATTTCTGTCTTTTCCTCTAATAATATTGTACTTGAGGACATGAACACCAACAATGACATAAAACGCAGTTTCAGTAGAGCTGCCTTTCATATGCATCAAATGCAGTCTGTTACTTTAATTGACTTCTGGTAACATATACATCCTTTAGTAGTTTAACCATCTTTGCTCACTAAACTGGTTATGAGAGAATGTTCCCATTTTTGTTTGGATTAACTCCCATAAAGCTTTTTACATTACAGTTATTTGTTTCTTAACATTGATGATTTCATGTTTTCTTACACCTAGTAGAGCTGACTCAAAAATGTGTTGCATATCATCATATCATTTTGTAATTAATGCCTTATAAGTATTCTCTTGCAACAGATAATCTTTCTATGTCTGATTTCTTACAGAACTTATCAAAACATCATCAAGGGATAACATTCGCTAATCTGATGACTTTGCCATGGAATCTGAAAATATTTTAATAAAATTAATATTTGTGAAATATGTTTTGAAACATTCAATTAAAACACAATCTGACAATTTAATACTTAACAGTTTTTAAAGGGAACTGGATAAATCAATTAAATTATTTCTTATTATTTTATATACCTCTTTATCTAAATATTGGAAGAATACTGATAGAAAAATGCCAAAGAAACTAAAAAGTAGGGTATACAGAACAGTGGTGTTACCATTACTACTGTGGCACAGAAACCTGGGCAATACAAGCAGGGCAGTTGAAGAAGTTCCAGATGATGGAGACGAAGTGCCTGAGAAGGGCTGTAGGATGGACACTGTGGACAGGTGAAGAAATGGGGACATCAGAGCAGAAGCCAAAGTAGTTCCAATTGCAGAGGAAGTTACTGTGGTTCAAGCACATGTGTAAGAAAGCAAATGGTTTGAAGAAGATTTGGGGGGGTGAGGGGAAAAAAGGGTAAGAGGGAATGAGAACATCCAGACAAAAATTGACACATTACATGACAGAAGATCTGCAACAGTCAGGCATGACTACCAAATATGTAGGAGTGTGGCACTGAATCATGGGAGGTAGTGAATGTTAATACTACACCCTTAATCCAAGTAGAAAAATATGAAAAGGGGGTAACTGATGATGGTGATGAAGATTTATGTGAAAACAATTTTTAACTAAGCTTTTTAAAAGGCTAGCTTCCAGGAACTCCTTCCTTTTAGCTACCAGTGCAGTTCACACCCTTCACATTTATTGATGTATTTCCCTTACGGAGAGTTTGGGGCAGTATACAGGATTCATGTGGAACAGGAAGATTTTGAACATGATGCTATAGAAATTTGGCAATGAATTTAACACTCTTGCTTCATCTTCACAGCACATACGTTCTTTGTAAGCTGATGTTTTTAATGGAAAATAAAAAGGAAGTCTAAAGGTGTTATAGAAACAAAACAGGATGTGTATTTTATTACTAGATATATGCAGAGTGTTCCCCACATCATTAAGCACTGGCACATCTTTCCTTGAGCCAACACTGGTTGATATTTTGAAACATTTTCTAAAAATAACTTATTGTAATTTTACCTCTCTTATGGAACAATTGATTCATTTACTTGCCCCCTTCAAATATCTGAAAGGGAAACATTTTGAAACATTTTCTAAAAATAACTTATTATAATTTTACCTCTCTTATGGAATAATTGATTCAATTAGTTAATCCCTTCAAATATCTAAGGGAATCCAGTATCTGTCTGCCTGGGATGACATGATCGACAGACCACGCTGCTTTGCCAGAGATGGCCTGCACCTGTCGCCCTTGGGATTCTGGATACCGGCAAAGGCCCTTGCCACCCCTATAGTGCCTTTTTTAGGCAAGGTTCAAATGACAAATTCACCACCATAACAGGTATAAGCAAGCAAAATCTGAGGGTAATGCTACTCAATGCTAGAGGTCTAAACCTCAAAATGCACTCACTTGAGGCACTCCTTAAAATGGAGAACATTGACATCTGTGCAGTGACAGAGACCTGGTTCAAAGCTCCAGAGAGCACCCCTGCATTACCAGGCTATAATTCATACCACACCTTTCGGTTACCAAACCCGGACCGAAACACTAAAGGTGGAGGCGTGTCCATATGCATTAAGGATATCCACACCTCCAAGCTAGTTGCTCAGCATAATGCATCCGAGATTATCCAAGTTCAACTAACTCTGGGCAAAACTGCAATCCAGATTGTAGCTTGCTACAGACCTCCCACCATGCCCCAGGATTCCCACCCCTCTTTTCTTGATACACTGGAAAATATTAAGGTACAACCCAACACTCTAATAATGGGGGATTTCAACTACCCTACCATTAACTGGGAAAACTACTCATGTACCAACTCTTTTGCTCAACATTTTCTGGAAATAATCAATTCCAACGCCTTGGATCAACTTATCCACACCCCCACCAGAGGCAGCAATATCCTAGACCTGGTCATCACCAACATGGGTGACCGGTGTTCCACACTAGAGGTCAGCCCCTCATTGGTCAGATCCAACCACAAGCTAATCACCCTAGACATCCACATCCCGCTCCCACCCCCCATTAGGAAAACAACCGTGAGAAATTTCTCCAAAGCCAACTTCACGCTTCTTAAGACAGAAGTGGCAAACTTCATGACACCCATGCAGATGGACAATAGAGGTACGACTGCTGAATCCTACACAAATGCACTTTATAAGCACTTACACGAGTGCATGGATCGTGCTATCCCTAACAGAATCAAGATGCTATCCTCCAAAAAAAGGAAGCCAATCTGGTGGTCTTCTGC
Organism: Protopterus annectens; assembly: GCF_019279795.1. Taxonomy (NCBI): domain Eukaryota; kingdom Metazoa; phylum Chordata; order Ceratodontiformes; family Protopteridae; genus Protopterus; species Protopterus annectens. Next base: position 1,865,967,499 of record NC_056732.1, read on the forward strand.
CATAAACAAACTCTACAACAGAAGAAAGAAACTGTTGCAAAAAAGAGTAAAATCCCACGATTGGAGGAACTCCCTGTTCAGCCTCAGTAAGAAGCTGAGATCCCTCATAAAATCCTCTAAAGCTAGTTATGAAAACAAAATTGCCACTGATTCTAAAGACAACCACAAAGCATTCTATAGATATGTCAAAAATCTCAATGGCAACACTCAGATCTGCTCTGAGTTACAGCACAATGACACTAAATATACAGAACCAACTGATATTGTCAACATCCTGGCAGATAGGTTCAGTGCTAACTTTACCCCCTCCCACCCCCTAAAGGGCCCATCTTTATACCGGAAGAATGCAAAGTTCCTGTAATCACGGCTGCACAGGTAAAAACCTCACTCTCCAAAGCCAAGAAAGTACAGTTTTGTACCTACCATAAATGTAGATGTCCGATAGATATGCAACTGCAGTCCTGACATATGGGTTGTCCTGCCTCAGGCAGCCCTTCGGTCAGCCGGATTCCAAAGTCTGGGTCTGGCATCGGCTGATGGCGCCTCTTCCCCGACGTCAGAGCGGCTGGGGTATAAAAGCATCAGCCGATGCCATCTTCTTCAGTCTTTCTTGCCGCGTGGTGCCCGAAGCAGAAGCAGTTCGCAAGTGCCGGTCGGCCATCTCCTGTGTTTTCAGATACCGAAGTCATCAAAAGCTAAGTACCCCATTGGGGAACCTTTTCTTGCCTCAGCCGATGTCAGATAAAACTGCAAAAGTTAATAATTGCTTGTCTTGAGGCAAAAGCTTTGAGGGCTTAACGGCAGCCATAAAGATTGTAGCTGGATTTGCAGAAGGGCACTTAAACAAAACTTCCAGTTTTCTGGCAATTTGCAAAATCTATCTGGCATTTTAGGGGTAGGAGGTTATGAATATGGATACTTACACACAGAGGAGAAGGCATCCAAGAAAGCTGGTAGCACTGAAGGTACTACAGATGGGTAAGAGGAATCTCTCTGTAACAGATCACAATATCTTTTTTTTTAATCAGAGAAACCCGAGAGCAATTCCACCTGAAAGATTCTCTCATCTTTACAATGGTCTCACCAAAGGTAATATCTTCCCCGGGTGATTCTGTACCACTTGATTCCTCCTCTGGGGAACATAACCCATTGGTGAGGGCATCTGGGCAGAATATGCCAGAGACTCATCCCCAGAGGAATCATCTTCATCTGAGGAATCCTCAATCCTAATTCTTTTTGAGGGAAAACTGGAGAAAGGGAAGGAGACGGGAGAGAGACTCCTGTAGATTGCCTAAGGGCCATAAAAGCTTTAAACAGCTCTTGAGAAAAGGCTTTCCAATCAGCAGAATGTTCCTGAGGAGAAGGAGAAGGCGAAATATTGTACATTTTCTGCATTTTGCCTCTTGATGATTGCACTTCTATTTCTATTTTTTGTTCTTATTTGCCATTATCAGCTTCATTTTATCAGCATCATTATTATACTGTGACTAGTTTATTGTACTCACTATCACTACTATGAAGCACCTTTCAATATGTTGTGAATATATGCATTTCTTCTGACAATTATATCTCATCATTTTTGTAATATATATATATATATATATATATATATATATATATATATATGTTTTCTTTGTATTATACAGTGTTTTTGTGGAGCTTTTCTCCCCGGGCCTCCACTGAAAATGGGTCACTTGGCCCAGTGGACTTTCCTGGTTAAGAAATGTCAGTCAATAAATAAATACATATATGAAGTTAATTAACAGCAGAAGAAGCACCTTAACCAGACTTTTGTAGGGCTTATAATTGTTTGCTGCGACTGAGGCTGACAGATCATCTATGGTGTGTCTAAGTTTGGTAAACAAACAATGCAGACTAGTATCACAATACTGAAGAATGTAAGTTATAAGTGCATTGACTTATGAGGAAACACCGTTAATGTCTCTGACTTATGAGGAAACACTGAAAATGCCACTGACCTATGAGGAAACACCAGAACTGTCACTGACTTATGAGGAAACACTGGAAATGTCACTGACCTATGAGGAAACACTGGAATTGTCACTGATTTATGAAGAAACACTGCTAATGTCACTAACCTATGAGGAAACACTGTTAATGTCACTGATCTATAAGGAAACACTAGAACTGTCACCGACTTATGAGATAACACTACACTGTCACTGACCTATGAGGAAACACTGGAACTGTCACTGACGTATGAGGAAACATTGGAACTGTCATTAACATAAGAGGAAACACTGTTAATGTCACTAACCTATGAGGAAACACTGTTAATGTCACTGATCTATGAGGAAACACTGGAACTGTCACTGACTTATGAGGAAACACTGTTAATGTCACTAACCTATGAGGAAACACTAGAACTGTCACCGACTTATGAGAAAACACTGGAAATGTCACTGACCTATGAGGAAACACTGGAACTGTCACTGACTTATGAGGAAACACTGGAACTGTCACTGACTTAAGAGGAAACACTGTTAATGTCACTAACCTATGAGGAAACACTGTTAATGTCACTGATCTATGAGGAAACACTAGAACTGTCACTGACTTATGAGGAAACACTGAAAATGTCACTGACCTATGAGGAAACACTATTAATGTCATTGACCTATAAGGAAACACTGGAACTGTCACTGACTTATGAGGAAACACTGTTAATGTCACTAACTTATGAGGAAACACTGTTAATCTCACTGACCTACGAGGAAACACTGGAACTGTCACTGACTTATGAGGAAACACTGGAAATGTCACTGCCTATGAGGAAAAACAAACTGTCACTGACTTATGAGGAAACACTGTTAATGTCACTAACCTATGAGGAAACACTGTTAATGTCACCGACCTATGACAAAACACTGTTAATGTCACTGACTTATGAGGAAATACTGAAAATGTCACTAACCCATGAGGAAACACTGTTAATGTCACTGACATATGAGGAAACACTGGAACTGTCACTGACGTATGAGGAAACACTGTAAATGTCATTGACCTATGAGGAAAAACTGAAAATGTCACTGATCTATGAGGAAACACTGTTAATGTCACTGACCTATGAGGAAACACTGGAAATGTCACTGACTTATGAGGAAACACTGGAACTGTCACTGACTTATGAGGACACACTGGAAATGTTAATGACCGGTGGCAGGAAACACTGAAGCTCCACTGGGCAGGATGAGAGGCAAAGTATTACTGACTGTGAAAAAGGACACAGCTAGGAGTGGTCTGCACACCTATCAACTGTCCATATTTTTGCTTCATATTTTTGGTATGCTCCTCATAACAAGTGCGGTTTTCTGGCAATAACTGAAGACTGAAGCCACTAAATAATGACACAGATTTGAGTTTCAGACGTTAGCAAAATTCTACATTTATAAGAGCAATATTTAAAACCTGTCCTTATTTTTTGGGCCTTTGCCACCCCATTATTTTAGACTTTGTCTAGATTTCTTACATTAAAAGGATTGCTGGAATCTGAAAGGTAGTGCAGAATAAAGGAAACAGAGGAAGCACTGAAAGCCAGGCGAGGACAATGGAAGAACACAATAAGTCTGAATGGAAGATGGGCAAAGACTGAACAGGTATTACTGAGTAACAAAGGACCAGTAAAATTATAAGATGTTTTTGTCAGTGGGCTCAAAGCTAAAACAGAAAGGGAACTGTCTGAAGCTACTCTTTTACCATTTCAAGGTGAAGGGTCCACAAGACAAATCTTTTAATGCCTCCTTATATCAAATTATGGTATTTTACGTTAGAAAAAAAAGAGATCAGATGTTCTGATGTAAATGATAGAACAGTGCATACAGGAACTACTGGACACTGGGACCATTTGTCTATCTCTGATCTCCACTGAAAAAGGGCATCTGCCCATTCAGACTAACCCCATCAACAAATGTCAAATAAATAATTCAGATCAACCTGCATTCTCTTACAGCACCTGTTGCGATGTCAATGTAGTCCTTAAAAATATACTGCCTGAGGGTCTTGGTAAGCCCGGTTTTGGTAAAGTGGTCAGACAGAAGATGTTTATAACATCCTCAAGATGGTTCCTTCAAAGGATCTAAACATGTCACCCAGAACGGGGATACTAAAATCCATCCCCTTATAGCACTGTTCACTTGTTAGTGCCTGGTGACTGGATAACCCAGAAAGACAAACCAGGATCACCAAAAAGAAATATGTAAGAAGCCACCATGGGGGTTCTTCACACACAAAGAAAAAGATAGAGGTCAGGTGTATATCAATCAAGTAGCAGGATGGAGCACAACAGATTAGTTAAAAGTAGAGGAAAATGGATCTTGGTATAAGCAATGGCTCTTTATAAATGGGGAAGGAGCTAGAGTATTTGTGGGAGGTTGAAAAATATTGCATAAATGTAGTTTACCTTAACTCTACTCAAAACAGTGGTTCTACAACTAGACTTCACAATTGTGGGTGGTCAGTATCTCTCTCTCTTTCTCAGTCTCTTTTTCCCCACCCCTCTCTCATCTCCAGCTGACACTCAACAGGGGGAGAGATCAGGCATTTGGGACTATTTTCAAGTCCCTGTCTGTGTGCTATTCAGTAGGCCTTTGTGCTACTAAATTAGGGGATTCTCTCAGTATGATTGTGAGCTGCAGACACCTCTACCTGTTTTTGTTCACATGCTCTTAACTAGCTAGTTCACTCAGCCTTCTTACAGACCAAGTGGGTGTGTGCTAAGTAGGCCACCACCTATGGGTTCCATAGTTCCACTGGGACCCTTCAGTGATCATGCGAGGAATAATGATGACATATGGAGAGGTGTGACCTGGAGGAACTCATGGGCTGATCTGAATCCAAGAAGTGAACTGCTTTTGGATTCTGTGCTACTACACTGTGATGCACATGACCTGAGGTCACACCCTCAGTAAGGTAAATTAGCTTCAGTACCCTGGCTGGATGTCAGCGAAGAGACCCCATCTGTTATGAATACTGCAACAGTAAATTTCAGTTAGGACATCCAGCCTTCTTATAGACCATGTGGGTGCACTGCCATGTAGGGTACATTTATGAATTGCATACTTCGACTGGAAGCCTTCAGCAGTTATGGGAGGAATGACACAGACATCTGGAAAGGTGTAGCTTGGAGGAACAGATGGGCCAATCTGTATTCACGAGGTGAACTGCTTCTGAGCTTCTGTCCTATTCAAGTCTTTAAATCAGTATGTTCAAACAAAAGCTTGTTTAGAAGTGTAAAATGAAAATACAACATAGTGAAATGAGGAGCAGTTAAATTTACTTCATTAATTACTCAGAACTAGCACTACTGCATATGCCTTCAGAGGTTCACTAAATAGTTAATTTTTTCTTGAACTAGGTTAGAACAGTGAAGAAATAAAGTCATTTGCAGGTCACTGATCTGTCTTCAAAAAGATTGCACTGTCCTTTGTAGGTGAATGGGAACAGCTACCTCAGGTCAAGGAGTTTAAATATTTAATTTCCTGGTCAATAAACATATACTTCCCCACTTATTATTTTGAATTTATGTATCTCTCCTTCCCTAATTGTCTTTATTCCCTTCCTTGATAACTCCCACGGGGGTGGTGAGGGCTTGGACAAAGTATGCAAATGGGAAGTTTATGCTTATGGCTACTCCACACCACCCAACTCTAGTGTATTAGACCACTAGGCCAACTGTCCAGATTTTGGAGGAATTCCCCTAATTTGTTGGCACACTTTTGCTGCATCCTTCCTAAAATGGGAAATTATGTTGAGACGCTCCAAGTTAATAGTATCAAAGTTATTAGCACTTGTTTGAAATGTGAGGACAAGTAAGGGTTACTAAAGAAATGTAAACTGCAAACTGATCAGCACAAACAGATAGTTACAGTGTTCATTAGATTCTAGGTTTTAAACTGGATTTTATAAGTCATAATAATCATATACAATCATCAGTAACCACTTAAGTACATACATACATATTGTAAAGCAGCATTTTATGTGCCCATCTATAAGCTTTCATTTGAGGATATGCAGTTCAGGCTCTGTTACATTGTTGTTGAGATATTTACACAAACATGAAAATGATGGTAATATAAATAAATAAATAGCATAGGAACAACAATTAATTCCTATTTAACGGCACTAAGCAGAGTTCCAGAATCAGCGTCAGTGTGCTGCTGATCACATGCTCTTTAAGATGGAATCTTTCTGTAATGTAACATTGTTTTGGAATTATTAAGGCAAATATGAAATGGCTACATTAGACACTCTGAAGTATTTGCAGGATGTAACCTTTGAAACACTTGAATGCTTCACTAGGATGTAGAGTTAAGACAGTGTCTATGAATGAAGGTCTGCAAAACTTTTTTATTGAAACAGAGTTAGTTGGCAAGATCAATGGCAGTTGTTAAAGGGAGAAACCGTGCAGGAAGACCTGTACATACAAGACTACATCTAAACAGGAAGACTCGCAAATGCAGTACTATACGTGAAGAACGGCGAATACAGGAATACGTCCAAACAGGAAAAAGTGCAAATACAGGAATATGGAAATACAGCAAGAAAGGCAAATACAGGACTAAATCTGAACAGGAAGAAGGGCAATTACAGGACCATATTTGAACAGGAAGAAGCACAAATGCAGGAATACATCCAAACAGGAAGAAGGGCCAATACAGGACTACATCCAAACAGGAAGAAGGGCAAATAGAGGACTACATCTGAACAGGAAGAAGGGCAAATATATGACTACATCCAAGAAGGAAGATGGGCAAATAGAGGACTAAATCCAATCAGGAAGAAGGGCAAATGCAGGACTGCATCTGAACAGGAAGGGCAAACAGAGGACTAAATCTGATCAGGAAGAAGCACACCTAAAGGAAGAAAAAAGGATACTTTTTTAAAACGCCAAAGCAACTGGCACATGCTCTGATATTACAAAATCAAGTTGGTGGAAAAGATTTTGTTTTAGAAATAAATGTAAATGGCTGCCATTTTTATATGTGATATTGCAAAAAAAACTGCCTCCAGCAGTGTATTTCAATAGTTAACAGCTCTGGTAAATTACCATTCAGAATGCAACTTCTGAGACTGTTGAGTAAACTAATGGATCCATCCAAGACTCAACTGATGTTTTAAAACTGGATAGTGATTTACTATCCCTTATAGACGATGTCAATTTGTTCCAGTAACAAGTAGTTGCATAAGAAATGTATTTAGTCCTGAGCATGCTTCTACAGGAGGATAGTTTAAATGTAGCATACCTATGTCTACAGACTTTGAAACAATTCTATGTTGACAATAGACTTCAATTCTTCATCATGTGTTTTATAGGCCAAACACAACTTCCCTCTTAAATATCTATAACAAAAGGAATGGTATCACCCAACAACAGATTTAACTTAGGGTGAAGTCTACCAAAGTACACTAAACCACTTTTGTCTAGCTTCTTTTTATAGCTCACTGTCAATCATCCATAATTTGATCTTATTAATTTATTTATTGAAAATCTAATGGCCCTCCAGCTTTGTTACTAAAGTGCCAAATTTTAGATCATCAGCATATTTTGCCATACAGAAATTGTTATAAGAATTTGAGAAAAAAACTTATTGAAAAGGACTGTTCCCATCATCAACCTTTGTGGAGCTCCAACCTTGACAGGTACCTAGTCTGAAATATACTTACTAATCCTAGCTTTTTGCTGCACAGCTGCAAGCCAAATAAAAAACGCTTTACTGATTAAGTCATTCACATAGATTTCAATCCTGTTGTCTACTATAACATTAGGGGGAATTGTACTGAATGCTTTAGACACATACAGAAACAGCACCCGTGTTCTAATACCATGTTTCAAGGTCATACTAACTGATTTGTAAACTTTTGTCAGATTATTAAATGTGAGCTTTCCTTTACAGAAACCATACTGATAGAGATCAACCATTGGACCGATTTTATACGCTCTCTCAAAGAAAGAAATAAGGCATCTTCCAAAGCACTTTCCCATAACAGGGGTCAAACTAATGGGAAGGTCGTTTGAAATCCTATCCATAGCTCCTCCTTTAAGGATTGGAGCAAAATTTGCACACTTCCAGCTAAGAGGAACAAAACTGTTAAGCAACACATGATCATCGTTTCTTTCATAAATTAAACCAAGATAAAATCAGGCATTGAACTACCACTCCATTTTGTCCAAGGACACAGGAACCTTATCTGTCATGCCACCAAGCTGAACAAACACTAGTAAGAATAAAAAGATACATGACTCGATAAAAACACAGCTTTATTGTAAATGTAGAATCACTGACTTAGCGCTTTCACCCATAACAATGGGCTTCTTCAGAATCAGTTACACTCAAAAAAATCAGGACTTTTATAGTCCTAAACAGGCAATCAGCCAATATAAAAAAAATCCATTAAAATTAATTATCCAATTAACCATTTAACACAGCCCCTGCTGCAAAGGAAAAAGACAGCACAAGAAATACTATAACCACATCTTAAAATGGAAAAAATGGTTGTTAATAAACTGTTTCATGTAAACCCCTTTGGAGAGTACTTTGTCCAAGGAAAGTTAAACATCTACTCATCTGTTAAATAAACTGGGATTTATGCTTCAAAACACTTGCCATACAAGATGTTTTCATTAATGCCTGGTGTTTTTGTTGCATCCAGGCGCAACTGCCACAGATATTCTCTCATCTCTTGTAATGTTTTAACATCACCTCCCCATGTCTCTTTTGGGCACCCTGTCAATGACAAAAAATATAAACTTTTTGTAGTTGCCACATATCTTACTGTGGTTAAATAAAGCAGTTGTAGGCTTCTTGTTTTTTTATGTCTCTATTATGTTCCAAAATACGTAGCCTTAATTTACGTGTGGTCATTCCTACGTAAAATGCCAGACAGGTGGCTACATATACTACCATGTCAGTATTGCTATTACAGTACCCTGGGCAGTTTAGTATTCTTTTGTAACTGTCTATGTGTACATAAGGTTCATCATTAATAAACTTGCAAATACTGCATGTGCCACATTTACCCATCCATGAGATGTTACTATTAGTTGTCCCTACACCTCTTTCCAACAACTCTTTCAAGTTGGAACCCCTACTGTTAATGAATCTCAGGCTTGGACCCAATACTTCTTTTAAGTCTGAAGGAAATACACTGTCCCATACTGCCTAGATAATGTTCTTAATTTTCATACCTGAATCATTATAATCCAGCACCATTGCCAAGGAGTTGTTAGTAGTAAGTGTATTAATCTCAGTGGTATTAGATGGACCAACACTTCTACTCGAATCCAAGAGAATAGGTCTAAAATTACTGCTTTGTCTCATTTTGACATCCTTACTTAACTTAGTCAGTAAATCCATTGGATACCCTCTATTTGTTAACATGTCAATAAGCTTCAGCAGTTCACATTAAAAACAGTCATCCTGACTAATAAGCCTTGACAATCCAATAATTTGACCCTTTGATCACCTTATCTGTCATGACTTCAATTGTTCCACTAGGGTCAGGACCAACAATCTGTGCCTTATCCTTAGAACAGACTCCATTACAAACATTGGCAAAATAGGAGTTGAATACATTTGCAAGTTCAATTCCTGCAAAAAGTAGCCTGCTATCATGAGCAGCTGGCCCAAATGACCAAGACTTAACTTGTTTGATGTTATTTACATAAGAGAAAAACTTTTGGCAGCTGCTATCATTAGCTCTTTCCACTTTATACTTAGCACTAAAATCTGCCAAAGCTATCTTAAGATGTTTACTAGCCTTGCTGTAAGCCTTATTTTCAATATATGTACTAAAATATTATATATCTAAACCTTTTTCTTTCAGTTCTAAGTAGCCTTCTTAGAGATTTGTACCACCATTGCAGTGTGAGGAGGAATCAGGTTTTCTAATGCCAGTGAATTTGCACTTACAGACATCCACTATCCCTAAACAATTTTATTTCAAATAATAAACAGTAATACAATTATCTTTTCTACTGGAATTCCAGTTCATTTTGTTAATGATCATTACTGTCTCATGTACCATCATCTTATTCCCCTGATATTTAATAAAGATAGGTTTCATCTAGCTTTTTTGCATATGATGTAAACGAAAATGCTGAACAGTCAGAATTACCAAGTGGGTCAGACGTATGATATCACATATTTTATTTGGAATGTTGGTGATAGGCAGATTGAAAATGTTGTTTTGCTTTGTTGGATAATCTATTAATTGAACCATGTTCTTTATAGAAATTTAGTCCAAAATGTGCCTTTCACTACAGTAGAATTTGTGCCTTCTGGGAAGTTAATTCTTGGGTAATTACACTCTCTCAAGTGTGACTAACAAGATGTTGTTTGGTACTTTTAAAACATGCCAGAAGTCTTACCAGTACATTCCCACTAAGTCCTAATAGTTCTGCAGTGATTTTATAATTTTTGTCAGCTGAAGATGTTCTGCTGATATGAAAGAATGTACAAACTGTACCCCCCGGCAGTATTCCCTTAAGCATTCAGATTTGTGAAAATCTGGTACAACTATATCCATACATTGCTAAGACTGTGGAATCCCAATAACAGAATATTTGTGAATATTAATAACAAACAGTTCTACATTTCAAGACAGGTTATGAGCTTTCGCATAGTCGATTTGTAAGTTGCCTGCCTCTGAAGAGGGAGTACTTCTCTTGATGTATGTAAGTGCTAATGCATAACATTGTGTTCACTTTATCAGTGAATTTCATACTCACAGTTTTGCCTCCTGAGTAACTGGGGTAAAAACCATCCTTGTAAAAATGTTGTGGCTTACCAAGGAACTCTACACACAATTTTATTAAACAGACACTGTTCAGAGCAGAAAATTCTCAACCATTTATTAAATAACAGAAACTTAGTGAACTGGTAATCAATTAATGTTTCAGAGGGTAGAATTATACTCACAGAAGTTATCTTTATTAGTTTGACATAAAGCAAAAATATCCTCCACCATTTTCCTTAGATGGAACAAAGAAGTCCTCTGGAGTCATTTACCCTAGCATGGACTAACACAGAATTAAAGGACATATTAAATGAGATCAGTTTTTCAGAGCTCCACGTATCTTAGAGAGTTTACACCTACTTAGAAGAAGAAACGGTAAACTTTCCTTGCTGACTGCTGTTACAGGTCTAATAGCTTACTTTTTTTACCATGAAGTCACTCATCACTAACACTGCAGTTGGACTTTGAGTGATCTCGCCAACAGCAAATTCTTGACTATTCTCAGCTTGAACATTTCCACAACCACTCTTCTTTTTAACTTTTTCATTTTTAACTTCTCTAAGATCATGGTTGAAACAGAGAAACCAATAGATAATTACACCGTGAATGGTTATGCAACAACCTGGGGAAAGATGAAAACAGAATATTTGACTGTATTTAATCAGATTAATAATCAGGAATATCACTCTCCTAATATATATTATATATTATATACCTGCCTTCAGGGAAAGTAGTGAGTGAATACACAAATAATAACAATGCTGAGACATCGCCACCAAAATTAGCTTCCCTAACTCATCTTAAAGTAATGGATATGGCTAAGATTTATGGTCTGAGCCACATAATAAAAATGTAAGGGTGATCCTATCGATATGCACAGGATATCTTTGCAAGTGAGTCAAGAGTTTGGCATGAAGATCAATTTTATCCATGTTTGCATTTTAAATTCATTCAAGTTAAGATGTAGTGAACATAGAATGCCCTGATCGATGGTCTGTACAAAAAGAAGAATACAAAACAGTGAGTAGTACAACAGATATTTTCAATAGAGCTAAAGATTCTATTCACATAATAGTCTTGTAGTTAATGTCTGAGGATTTACTTGATGATCTAACAAAAGACATGATTCAAAAAATCAAAGGGCAAAAAATTATGTATGGAAACCAATTACAATGTATTTTAATTTTCAACAAGATTAGAGAGAAATTAGACTCTACTGGTACCATTAGTCAGAGCTCACAGATATTTTAAGCAATAAACAAAAAATCTGGCAAGTTTCAAAATCATCTAAGGCAACTCCTCTGCATAAATATTTTACTCCAAAGATGACAGTTCTTAGGATTAATAGATTCTCATGATGGGCCTCCCCCAGAGTGTTGAAATGACACTTCAGTCCACGTTACAGTCTCACATACGAGTGATGCACATTGCTAGAGACTGGGTAAACAATTAAGGTACCCCATCATTCACAGAAATTAAGTATGATGTTAAGTAAGGTTTTGTAATGTGGTGGTTATCACGTCTGCTTCACATGCATAAAGTCTTGGGTTCAATCCCCAGAAAAAAAAAAACATTATAGAGACTAGATGGCCTAGTGGTTAAGGTGTTTGCTTCCCATGCAGAAAGTGCAAGGTTTGAGCATCGTGTCTGGTAAGAGATTGCTTCATTGCAAAATGTGATTAAGAAACTGATTATAGGTTCATAGGTCTGCATTAGACTAATGACCACTAGGGCCTTTATAAGCCTAGCTGTGTAACCCAAATGTGTCCCACGAGTTGTATGTTTCAGACATTTACATAGGGGATGATTTACTATCACTCAGAGACATAGGTACCAGACAAATGGACTTGTGTAGAAACTAAGTCAATTACCAGTTGTTGTGATGTGTATTAGGATTACTCCTCTATATCCACAAGGATGACCACTTCTGAATTAATTATGAGCCAAAAATGCCAACTGGACAGATTACAGAAATATCACAATAATCTGAATGCAACACAGAGTTCAGGAGGATAAATTTATTGGTATAAATCTAATGAAATCAACAAAAGAAGGTTTAAGTACAATTTGATTTGTGGAGTGGAAACTTCGGAGGGTTGGGTCCCTGGAAGACAAAACTGAAAATTGACTGTTAAGTAGCGAATGAAAATGGCTCCATGTTAAAATCTTAAGAGTTGCACTGCAGAATTCTGCGAGATCAACAAAGCACTAAATACATAAGAAGGGTGAATACTGACCATCACTTTTCATCTGTAAACTTCTTTTTGGGGAATAAGCCCACCTGCAGTCCCTGTGATGGACTAGCACCCCACCCCATGAAGTTATATATACCAAATCTGAAATCACTATACTTCACAGAAAGGGGGATATTCTGAGAAATGGCAATCTCAGAGTTAGTACATCTAAATCAGGATTATTTGGCTATTCAGACTCCTCATTTCAGGCCTTGGCAATGGGAGATATAACATTTAAAGTGTTACCAAGGAATAGGGAAATCATATACATCTGATAAAGCATAAACGAAAAGGAGAAACTGAATGTGATAACAGCAATCATGTGAAAATGTTATTAATCTTGTGTCTCAGCTTTTCTTTTTCAGATGTCTTATATTTATGAAATCTTCTAAAAGTCCAGGTTCAATTTGCAGGTTTAAAGGTAACCCAAATGTACTTATATTTTAAAATATCCCTAAAGCAGATGAGCAAAGCCATCTGACTGTCACTGGGCAACTGATTTACTGAAAGATAAAGAAAACAGTCAGCAGATACCCTTCATAAGGGATGCCAGCAACAATCTGCTCACCAGTCCACAGGACATGAAAAGCAGGTAGAAGGACGACTTCCAGCAGCTTCTGAATGAAGAAATCCCCACAGAAGTTTTACTGTCCATACACAGCTTAAAATGAAACTGCAAGAAGAAGATGAACCTGCCTTAGAGCAGCACTAAGGAAAATGAAGTCGGGGAGGATATCAGATATTGTTATCTGTGCTAACATGACTGTCTGAAGGTTTGTAAATTCTTGTATATAATTGTAAATAAACTTGTGTTATATATGCCTGCATGACTAGCTATAATTTTGTAAATATGTTTATGTTTTTTGATATTACTTTGATTTTTGTTAATCATTTGAATCAAACAGTGTTCTTCTGGCTGACCAAATATACATGTTTTTTAAAAAGAATTCTGAATGTAGGTTATGCCAGTCAGCTGACCTAGATGTGATGTCATCGTGTGCCAGAGCTGAAAGGAATAGAATCTCCACAGCTGTTGTTTTGGTTACTTTTTAAAGTATGATATCAGACAATAGAATTCTCATAACAGCTACCTGTGACTTTAAAAATAAATATTCTACAAAAGCATGTTCTCAATCAGTTAGAGTTGAGTTGCTGGAGTTACTTCAAGAGTAGTTCAGTGGTTGTTGTTGTTTTCCATATCAGTAGTTATCAGTCAGAGTGTTCCAGAGCTGTTCTGCAGAAATAGTAGAAGTTGCTATTCCAGTCACTGAGGACCAGTCAGCAGCCTGAAGAGTGGGCATATATTCTTATTTTGCCTTGCAGAAGTAAGACTATCATCTTGACTTGCTCAGTTAATTAGATTAGACAGGGAGATTTAATCTTTATACAGTTAGGGACTTACAATTAAGACAGTTATAGAGGTTTTCTACACTCAGTGTGAAACCTATCCTACACTGTTATTTTCATAATGCATGTGTGAAACTCTGTGGTTTATTAGAATCAGTTATTCAATGTATACATGTTATAAATCATTTTATTTATTATTAAATATTTTACTACCTTCTATTGTGGCTAGTTATTTAGAAAGTAAGTGGTATTTTAATTGAGCAGTAGTAGCCTGTGGGTAGTTGTCATTGAGATGTGTAGGCCACAAGACAATCATACAGAGTTTTATTTCACAACAGTTTTAATTATTTTTTTTTAATCAGTTTAGTCTTGGACAACAGGCAAATATATTAGCAGAGAATTATAGCAAGCTGGCAAGGACCCAGTTGGCTAAGGTGTGTGAAGCCAAAGGAGTGGTGCATGCTAACCTGATTAAGGAAGCAATGATCTCAGACTTAGTTGCAGCTGCATAACAGACCAGCAGCTTGGAGGATTTCCAGTTTGGCATTGGGGTATGCAGTCGTCCGAGACAAGAAAGTGTACCTTTTGCTCAGATGACTTAAAACTCCATCTGGAGTTAAAATGACTGGAACTGGAGGCTGAAGAAAAGCAGTGTCAGTTTGAACTGGAAGCCAGATATTTGGAGGCTGAGGAAAGGGAGAAGGAAGAGCAGCGTCAGCATAAATTGGAGGCGGACGAGAGGCAGCATCAGTATGAACTGCAGCATTTAAAGATGAAAGCTAAAAAAATGAGGAGCAGAGAGAGCACAAAGGAGTTTCTAACCCTTGACAGGGTCACTGAGGTAATGGGGAAGGGAATGTCCAAACCTCAGAAGCCATAAAGGTCAGTAAACTATTTCCTCAGTACAGGGAGGGGGATGACTTTGACAGTTTTATTTATATATTTGAGAAGGAATGCAAACTGTATAATGCTGACCAAGGGCTCTGGGTATAGTTCCTGACCCTCTTAATCCATGGTAGCACTGTTAATGCAATTGCTAAACTATCCGATATTAATTCCAAAACTGAAGATAAACAAACTGTCAAAAAACAAACCAAAAGGTTCCGAACCAGCAGGTGTAAAACTCCAAAGGTTTATTAGGAAATGTCTTTATACCACAGCAGCTATGACGTCGAGTGGAGTGCGACATCAGCTGAGGCCAGACCCAGACTTTGGAATCCGGCCGACCGAAGGGCTGCCTGAGGCAGGACAACCCATATGTTAGGACTGCAGATGCATCCTTGAAGGACATCCGCCGGATTCACAAGATGGTACTTCATTTAAGAACCATGCAGGTACTAAGCATGCGAAAAAGGCGGATAGATAAAAACAAATGAAAAATCAGTTCACACTCGTGCCCATGAATATGGCACATTGTTCTGCAAATGAGTTTGTACTTTGTGCAAAAAAGATAATAAATAAAGTAGCAGAAGACAAAAGAAAGAAAGAAATGCAAGACCTAAGTAAATCCACAGCTGTTGGTGTTCAATGACATTAACAATAGGTAAACATAGCACTTCAAAATACCGTGGGTCTAAACATTAAGATCTCATTGTTGCCTATGCAAAAAGGTGTATGTGTCTAGAAGTAAGCAAAAATCAAGTCAGACCACAATGCAGAACCTGACAAAAATAAAACATACAAATCCTGAATGAAACTATGCAAAATGAAAATACAAATAAAAATAAAAATAATAAAATAAAATAAGGTATGGGTCAAAGTACAGCGAAGCGCTGCAGAGGTCAGAAAACTAATGTTTCTCAAGGTAAACATTTGTGAATTAAGGTTTAAAAACCAGACTTGAGGTTTAAGTAATGATGAAAGAAGTCTTATCTTAGCAGGTTTCTTAACTTTAAAACACAAATCAAAGAAGTAACTTCGTTCAACCCTGGTGATGTGTAAGAGTTCATTTTAAGTTGCCAAATGAGTTCCTTTTTTTCTAATAACAATTGTTGGGGTCCCCCTCTTTCATCTGTAAGTACCTGGTCTATAACTTTAAAAAGGAAAGCGTGAGAAAGGTTGTTATTACAATGTCTTGCAAGGGCGTTAGTCTTGCTCTTCTTCCTAATGTGGTACGTGTGTTCGTAAATTCTCTCTTTAAGTTTTCTGTCAGTCTTCCCTATATAAAAGGCAGGGCATGACTGGCACACAGCTAAATACACCACTGATTTTGAGTTACAATTGCAACGACCCTTTGCTTTAAACAGATGTTGCTTCACTATACATGTGGACCCTGTAGATATAAATTTACAATAGTTGCATGTCCCACATTTGTATGTGCCTTCAGTTCTAGTATGCTTTATTGAAGGTCTTTCCATAAACGATTGTGAACTGATTTTTCATTTGTTTGGCTCTCCACCTTTTTCGCATGCTTAGTACCTGCATGGTTCTTGAATGAAGTACCATCTTGTGAATCCGGCGGTTTGTTTGTTTTGATTTAGACATGTCTTCCACGCAATGCCTTGCCATATTTTTTCTGAAACAGCTGCATTTTGACTTGTTTTGGCTGCTACAACTGTACATACTAAAAGCTTAGAAAGTGTTCTCATCGCAGCTTGGTGCTTTACCCATTGCTCAAGGAACATTTAAAAAAAATTCTTTTTCATATACTGTTGTTGCATTCTGTTGGCGTTTAAATGACAAGCAATTTCTGTGTTAGATTTTTAACACAGAAATAAACGTATTCGGTTATTTAACATTAGAAATAACATTTCTTTTATTAGAAACGCCTTTGAAATTCCAGTTATTGCAGACTCCTAATTGAGTTGCACTGTTTATTTATTCATTTATTATTGATTCTTCATTATGCATTAGAGATGTGTACTCCTTACTACCTTTTCTGTTAAGGAATGGATATTATATTTGTATATACTTAGTTGCAAGCATTACTTCATTTTATTTTATTTTTAATCACAAGATTCTATATGAGTTTTGTTTTACCCTATGAAAAGTTGTTTGCTAAAACGTATTTTAAGGGAAACAAACAGTATTTACACTTGATTAGGTTCATGAATCATCACTAAGACATTCTTGGTTACTTTTATCAAGTTCATGTTTCTTTTTTGAAAACTTTTTTATGTTTAACACCCTGTCTACACTGAGTGGACATTTATTTATGCTTTTAATGTAATACAACTTTAAATGTGATGGTATGTCAGTGGGTTCAATTAAGGCAGCTGTTTGTAATTTTGTAACCCCCCCCTTTTTTTGGGTTTTAAATTGTGTTTGATGATTTTTTTTCCTTTGTCTGAAGAAGTCTCCCTACTAAGGGAGACGAAAAGCGCTTTATTTTTACATTTCCTAATAAACCTTTGGAGTTTTACACCTGCTGGTTCGGAACCTTTTGGTTTGTTTTTTATCCGATATTAATTGTTTGAATTATGACAGTGTAAAACAATGTTTATTTGATTGTTTTAAACTAACCCCTGAAATTTATAGAAAAAGTTTTATGAACATAGGCACAAGGCAGATGAAAGTGTATGTGATTACATTCCCGATTTAAGTACTTACTTTCACAGGTGGGTGAGTGGGTGTCAAGTCAGTACATTTGAAGGACCGCTAGCCTTTTTATGAGTGAACAAGCTCTCAGCATTTAGCCCAAGGACATGAGGATCTGGCTGGCAGACCTAGAGTGTAACTCTGCAAATGAGATGGGGAGAAAAGGGTCTCTCTATATGGGAAGTAGGACACAACTGCATAAGAAAGGGATACCCAGTGCTGCACATGGACATACGGGAACCCACAGGGTGGCCTAAACCACTCTAACATAGTTCACCAGTAAAGTACAGTTGTGTACCTACCATAAATGTAGATGTTCGAGTGTATTCACTGTTGCAGTCATTACTCTTGGGTTATCCTGCTGGTAGGCTACCCGTAGTCGGCCGGAATTCCAAAGTCTAGGTCCGGCTTCGGTTGCTGTCGCCTCTTCCCTGACGTCAGGGTGCCAGGGGTATGAAAGATGCAGCCAACGCCATTTTCTTCAGTTTTTCTTGCCCCAGATGTCAGGTGCCCCCAAATTGTAAGGCTGAAAAAATATGCCAATTAAAATGCATGCACAAAAATAACATGTCCTTCCTCTATAAGCAAATACACCAAACAGGTTGTATAGGATAGAGAAATGCAGAAAAGTCCCAGCAAAAAAAAAAGGGGGATGGTGAGTGGGTAACCTGGACTGCAACAGTGAATACACTCGAACATCTACATTTATGGTAGGTACACAACTGTACTATGTTCATCATGTTTCAGTGTTGCAGTCATTACTCTTGGGTTGAATCCCAAAGCTGAGGAAGGGTGGCTGGGCTAAATGGGATTAGGAGAGGCTATGAGGCCCTGTAAAACTGCAGTGGCAAAGCCTGAGTAAAGAGGTAAGTGGTAGCACTTTGTGAAGGTGTGCACTGAACTCCAAGTTGCAGCCTCTAAGATATCTTTGGTTGGTACTCCTCTGAGGAAGGCTGCTGAGGTGGCTGCTGCTGTAGTGGAATGAGGCCTAATGCCCTTAGGCACTGATTTTCCATGTTGAAGATAGCAGAAATGGATGCAATGGCCTATCCATCTAGAAATAGTTTGTTTTGAGATAGCCTTTCCTTGTGATCCTGTAGCATAGGACACTAAAAGTTGCTCAGTCTTTCTGATAGCTTTAGTTCTGTCCAAGTAGAATCATAACTGCCTGTGTATGTCCAAAGAATGCAGAATTTTCTCACCCTTGTTCTGTGGATTAGGATAAAAGGTGGGCAAGTGAATGGTTTGGTTGAGGGCCACACCGGACACCACCTTAGGCATAAATGTAGGGTTTGTCCTCAGAGAAACCCTGTCCGGATGAAAAATGATGAAGGGTTCCACTGCCATGAGTGCTTGTAACTCCGAGACTCGCCTTGCAGAGGTTATTGCTAGGAGCAGAGCTGTTTTCCAGGATAAGAATTTTATATCTGCTATTGATGCTGGCTCGAAAGGAGGCAGTGTGAGTTTTTCCAAAACATAATTGAGGTCCCAGGTTGGAATTGGTGCTCTCCTTGGAGGCCTAATGTTTTTGGCCCCTCTGAGGTACTGCCTTATCAAAGGATGAGAAAAGATAGGTGGTTCCGTATTGTAGTGGGCTGAAATGGCAGAGGCATGAATCTTAATAGATAAGAAAGAAAGGCCTTTGTTTAGCATCTCAGTTAGGTATTGTAAAATCTGAGGGATATTTGGTACACACGTGTCAATTCCTTGTTCCTTGCTCCAAGTACAGAATCTCTTCCATTTTTCTGCATATGATTTTCTGGTACTGGGCCTCCTGGCCTCCAAGATAACTTACAATAACAGCTTTTGAAAGAGGAGTGTTTTGAATGGCTACATTATCTGTCATGCAGCCAGATTTAAGGTCCTGAGTTGACTGTGCAGGATCTGAATGTTTTGTTGGGTCAGCAAGTGAGAAGTTTGAAGCAGTATCCATGCTGGACCTTGAGACAAGCTCTTTAGGATTGGGTACCAGTGCTGGCGTGGCCAGTCTGGTGCAATCAGAATCATGTTTGGCTTCTCTTGTCTGACCTTTAGGAGTACCCTGGGAAGGAGAGGCAGTGGGGGAAAAGCATATACTGTTAGATTTTTCCAGCTGAAGGATAGGGCATCCACTTTCCATGCTTGCTTGTGATAAATCCTTGTGCAAAATCTCTGCAGCTGGTAGTTGTGAGGGGAGGCAAATAGATCTATCTCTGGGCATCCCCATTTTCTTATTATCATGCTGAAGACTTGTGGATCCAGTTTCCATTTGTGGGGATCCATGAGGTTTCTGCTTAGTTCTTCTGCCAGAGTATTTGTTTTTCCTGGCAGGAATTGTGCTTGCAAGTGAATGTGGAATGCCAATGCTGTGTCCCATAAGGTCATTGCTTGTCTGCAGAGGGGGTAGGAATGTGTACCTCCCTGCTTGTTTATGTACCACATAACTGTAGTGTTGCCTGTCTTTATCAGTAATTGTCCTGGATGAAGTAGGTCCTTGAAAGCTGTAAGGGTATTTTGTACAGCTAGCATCTCTTTTTGAATGATGTGAAGATGCATCTGGTTTGCAGGCCATGTGCCCTGAATACATTTTCCTGCCATATGGGCTCCCCAGGCATAATCTGATGCATCCGTTGTCAGTGTCTGTCTGGCTGTGGGTAAACTGAATGGCAGACCCTTGTTGTGGTGACAGGCTTCTGCCCACCATCGAAAAGTACAGTTTTGTACCTACCATAAATGTAGATGTTCGAGTGCTAATACAGCTGCAGTCATAACAGATGGGTTCTCCTGCCGTCAGGCGGGTCCTCGGTGGGCCGAATTCCAAAGTCTAGGTCCGGCGTCGGTTGTCGTCGCTTCTTCCCTGACGTCAGTGCGACAGGGGTATAAAGGAACCAGCCGACGCCATTTTCTTCAGTTTTTCTTGCCCCAGATGTCAGGTGCCCCCGGAAGGAAGGCAATAATAAAATTGTGTGATAATGCAGTGCTATATAATCAAAATACAGTAGTTGCAAGCAAATACATCATAAATGAAAACCCCAATCAGATTGCATGAGGATGTGTTAGCCTATATGCCTGTCCCAAGAGGGGAAAAAGGGAGGGAAACCTGGACTGCAGCTGTATTAGCACTCGAACATCTACATTTATGGTAGGTACAAAACTGTACTATGTTCATCGTGCATACAGCTGCAGTCATAACAGATGGGTAGAATCCCAAAGCTAAGAAAGGGGTGGTAGGCACTAGTTGGAACTAGGAGGAGCCAAAATGCCCTGCAAGACTGCAGTGGCAAAGCCTGCTCTAGATTTGGAGTATAATGGTAGGTTGTAGTGCTTGGAGAAGGTATGCACAGAACTCCAAGTGGCTGCTTCCAAAATATCCTTGGTAGGAACTCCTCTGAGGAAGGCTGCAGAGGTGGCTGTGGCCCTGGTGGAATGAGTTCTAATGCCTGTAGGAACAGTTTTGCCATGAAAGGAATAGCAAAAGCGTATGCAGTGGGCTATCCATTTTGAGATTATCTGTTTGGAAATTGGTTTCCCTTGAGCTCCTACTGCATAGGCCACAAAGAGCTGTTCTGATTTTCTGAAAGGCTTTGTTCTGTCCAAATAATAACGCAGCTGTCTGTGGATGTCCAAGGAATGTAGTAATCTCTCTCCTTTGTTTTGAGGATTAGGATAAAAAGTAGGTAAATGTATGGCCTGATTTAAAGCTACCCTGGATACCACTTTAGGTATAAAGGACGGGTTGGTTTGTAAGGAAACTCTGTCCTGATGGAAGATGATAAAAAGCTGGACAGCCATGAGAGCCTGTAGTTCTGAAACTCTACGAGCTGAGGTGATAGCCAAAAGGAAAGCTGTTTTCCAGGACAAATATTGCAAATCTGATGAGGCAGCTGGCTCAAAAGGAGGCAAGGTCAATTTTTCCAGAATGAAATTAAGATCCCAAGCAGGTATTGGTTGTTTCCTTGGAGGCCTTAAATTCTTAGCCCCTCTGAGGAACTGTCTTAAGAGAGGGTGAGAGAATAAAGGTGGATCAGTGTTGTATTCTGCAGAAATGGCTGAGGCATGTATTTTGATGGAGGAGAAAGAAAGTCCACTGCTTAGCAGTTCAGCCAAATATTGTAGTATTTGAGGTAAATTCAGTTTTCCAGGATCCTGCCCCTTTTCTTCATTCCAGACACAAAAACGTTTCCATTTTGCGGAGTAAGCTTTTCTAGTTGATGGCCTTCTGGCCTCCAAAATGACATCCTGCACCTCCTTGGAGAGTAGGACCTGTTGAGATGCTAAGGAATCTTCCATGCGGCTAGATTGAGTGTTTTTAGCTGGCTGTGAAGAGTTTTGAAACTGTGCTGAGTCAGAAGAAGAGGCATTAGAGGCAGGGTCCATGGTGGGGAATGCGTCAGGCTCCTCAGGAGTGGGTACCAGTGTTGCCTTGGCCAGTCCGGAGCAATGAGAATCATCTTTGGTCTGTCTGCTTTGGTCTTTAATAGAACTTTGGGAAGCAGAGGAAGAGGAGGGAAAGCATAAACTGTCATTGATGTCCAACTGAAAGAAAGAGCGTCCACTCTCCAGGCCTTTGGATGGAAGATCCTTGAGCAGAATTTTGTCAATTGATGATTCTTGTGGGAGGCAAAGAGATCTATGTCTGGCCTTCCCCATTCTTGGATTATTTCTGTAAAAACTTCTGGATGCAATTTCCATTCGTGTGGATCTGTCATATTCCTGCTTAGGTTGTCTGCCAGCGTGTTTTCCTTGCCTGGCAAGTACTGTGCGTGTAGTTCCATTTGTAAGTCCATGGCCATATTCCAAAGTGACATGGCCAGTCTGCATAGGGGGTAAGAATATGTTCCTCCCTGTTTGTTTATGTACCACATGACTGTGGTGTTGTCCATTCTTATCAATAATTGACCTGGTTGTAGAAGGTCCTTGAAAGCTTTCATAGCATTTATTACTGCTAGCATTTCTTTTTGATTGATGTGGAGGTGCTTTTCTTTTTGGGACCATTTGTCCTGAATGCACCGATCTGTCATGTGCAGCCCCCAGGCGTAGTCCGAGGCGTCTGTTGTGATTGCTTGATTTGCTTGAGGCTTGCTGAATGGAAGGCCTGTGTTTGTTTGACATGCTTGAGCCCACCACAGAAATTCCTTTTGCAGACATGGAATCAGTGGTATTATTGTTTCCAAACTGTGGCTGTGTTGAGACCATATGTTTTTTAGGTACCATTGTAGTTTCCTCATATGCAGCTTTGCACATGGGATTAGTAAGATGCAAGATGCCATGAATCCCAGAGCCTGCAGGATTTTCCTTGCAGTTAGCCTGGTGCAATTTGCTAGTGTTTTGAAGTATTGTATTAGTTGCCCCTGCTTCTCTGGCGTGAGGTAGGTCATCTGGGTGTTTGTGTCCAAATTGGCACCCAGGAAAATTATCTTCCGAGAGGGTATTAACTTTGATTTCTTTTTGTTGTCTGTGTATCCCAGAGATTTCAATAACATTATTACATAAGCCAGATGTTTCAGAAGAATGTGCTTGCTGTCCGCTTGGATCAGGCAGTCATCCAAATAGGGATATATTTGTATCCCTTGAAGTCTGCAGTAGGCAATTACTGATGCCAGGCATTTTGTGAATACTCTGGGTGCAGTAGATAAGCCAAAGCGCAATGCAGAGAATTGATAATGGGTTGAACCAGCAAGAAATCTGAGGTACCTTCTGCAATTTTGTCTGATTGGGACATGCAGGTATGCCTCCTTGAGGTCCACTGTTACCAGCCAAGACTCCTTGCCCAGCATGGGAAGAAGTTGCTGTAGAGTGAGCATCTTGAATTTTGGTACGAGTAGAAATGTGTTTAGGATGGATAGATCCAAAATAGGTCTCCAATCTTTTCCCTTCCTTGGCACCAGAAATAGCCTGGAATAAAAACCTTGACCTTGTTCGTGCGTAGGTACCTCTTGAATAGCTTTCATGTTTATGAGATCTGTAATTTGCTTTTGTGCCTCTGCCCTTTGATTGTGTGGCACGTTTGGCATGCCTCTCATTTTTGGAAGGGTGTGAAAATGGAATTTGTAGCCTCTGTTGATAATGTCCAGGATCCATTTGTCCTTTGTGACAACATGCCAATTTTTTGAAAATAATGCCAGCTTTCCTCGTAAGGGGGCTGCCATTTGAAACCTGGTTGGCATGCAAATGGGAAAGTCATTGGGTTTGCTTTCTGAAAGATTACGAGTTGTCCTCACCACCTCTTTGTGTAGGAGCTTGCCATTGTCTGCCTCTATACGAGCCTTGGGATTGTCCTCTGCCTCTCGGGCGCCTGTATCTGCCTCTTTGGGGTCTGTCTGTGGCAGGAAAGGACCAGTTTTTGGAAGGCCAATTTCTACTAAAACATGGGGGTTGAACCTGTAGAAATTCTTTCACAGTTTGCATTGATTTAGCCTTTTCCTCCATTTTCCTTAATACCTCCTCAGCATTAGCACCAAATAGTACATCCTTTTGAAGAGGGGCGTCTAGTAATTTAGCTTTGACATGATCAGGCAAGGCTTGTTCCTTGAGCCAGGCATGCCTACGTATGACTGATCCTGTAACAGCAGCTCTACATGAGGCCTCTAGAGCATCAAAACCACATTGTAAGGTATGCTTACCCACTTGTTCTGCACTATGCATCAAATCCTGCAACTCCTTCAAGTTTGGTTGTTCAGGTTGTGACATTTTACTCTTCAGTTGTGATAACAAAAACTGTTGGTATTTTAGCATATGAAACTGACAGTTTAAGGCCCTCATGGATAAGGTAGCCGAGGTATATACATTTTTTCCCCACCTTTCTAAAGATCTGGAATCTCTCTCGGAAGGCAATGGATTTTTGGCAATGGAGGCCTTAACTCCCTTGGGGCCCTGTGAGATGGTTTCTGGGTCAGCAGTGTGGCTTTTGTAAAGAAATTGGTGTGAGTCAGGAACCCTGTAGTACCTGTCAGGCTTAACTGAAGCTGGAGGTAGAGAGTCCGGGTTAAGGCAGGCCTCCGAGTAAACATCATCTAGGATGTCCAAGACAGGAGGTATAGCCAGAGGCCTATGCTGAGGCAACAAGAGAAATTCCCTGAGCCTTTTCTTGGAATCTGAATAATCCTGGCCTTCCCAGTGGAAGTGTTCCCGTAAGGTATGCAAAGTTTCCCCAAATGAGAAATCTTCAGGGGGGGGATACAGAAGGGATGGACTCCTCCGCATCACAGTCTTCAAAAGGGGAGTAAGAATGTTCTTCATCATCAGAGTGCTCTGAAATAATGGAGCCCTGATCAGGGGGGGGGGGGATCTTCCTCCACTCTGGGCCTTTTGTCCGGTGGGGGCTGAGAGCCTCTGATTAGAGTAATTAAATCCTCAGCCATTTTAAGCATCTGTTTCTTAGGCATGGGGCCTGGAGATGGGCCCTGTGTAGCTGGTCTCTTAGGGTGCATGGTTGCTTTAGACTTTGTGAAAGCCTTGATGGAGAAAGAAGAGGAAGGTCTGAAGACACCTTGAGTGGAGGTGGACCTGTCCACATTCTGAGTTTCAACGCCAAGAGTGGCTTCGGTATCAGTAGTCGGGGTGTGGGCCGAGGAGCCTGCGACCTCGGGCACAGGAGACACCATTAAAGAAGTGTTGTCGGTAATCAGGGGCTGCGTAGGCGCCTCACTGAGAACCGGACCACTTGTAGTCGGCTTAGGCGTGGTGTCGGTAGAGGCCGTGGACCTCGTGTGTCGGTCCTTGTCTTTGCATGTTTTAGACAAAACCAGAGTCGGAGTATCCGACGACATAGTATAGTTAAATGCTTTTCCAAAATAATGCTGGGCGAACTCCGCCCGACGCTTAATAGTGCGTTTGTTGAATGTAGCACAAAAGCGACAGACCGAGACGTTGTGGTCTGGGCCTAAACAAGGTATACAGAGGGAATGGAAATCCTTATGCGGTATTTGCTTCCCACAAGAAATACAATTATTAACTTTGTCTGACATCGGTCTGAGGCAAGAAAAGTTTCCCCAACGGGGTACTTAGCTTTTAAGAAGACTTCGGTTTCCAAATTTCGTAATTTCAGGAGCTAGCCGGCCGGCACTTGCGAACTGCTTCTGCTTCAGGCACCGCGCGGCAAGAAAGACTGGAGAAAATGGCGTCGGCTGGTTCCTTTATACCCCTGTCGCACTGACATCAGGGAAGAAGCGACGACAACCGACGCCGGACCTAGACTTTGGAATTCGGCTGACCGAGGACCCGCCTGACGGCAGGAGAACCCATCTGTTATGACTGCAGCTGTATGCACGATGAACATCTCCTGTTGCAGGCAGGGGATTAGTGCAATTACTGTCTCCAGGCTGTGGCAATGCTGAGTCCAAACACTTTTTAGGTACCATTGTAGTTTTCTCATATGCAGTCTGTCATATGGAATTAGTAGAATGCAGGATGCCATGAATCCCAAGGCCTGCAGAATTTTCCTTGCAGATAAGTGGGTTTTTGTTGCCAAATTCTTGAAGTAAGTAGTCAGTTGCTTTTGTTTGTCTGTTGTGAGATAAGCCATCTGGACAGTTATATTTAGGCTTGCACCCAGGAATATTATCTCTTGAGAGGGCACTAGTTTTGATTTCTTTTCGTTTACTGTGTACCCTAGGCCAATTAGTAATCTTTTTACAAACGCCAGATGCTTTAGAAGAGTGTCTTTGTTCTCTGCTTGAATTAGGCAGTCGTCCAAGTAGGGATATATTTGAATTCCTTTTTGTCTGCAAAACGCAATTACTTTTGCCAGGCATTTTGTGAAGACCCTGGGCGCAGTAGATAAGCCAAAGGGCAGTGCAGAGAATTGGTAATGCAATGAGCCAGCTATGAGGAATCTTCTGCAAGATTGTCTGATTGGGACATGCAGGTATGCCTCTTTTAGGTCCAAGGTTACGAGCCAAGCCTTCTTGCCCAGCATGGGCAGTAGCTGCTGTAGAGTCAACATCTTGAATTTTTGAACTTCCAGAAATTTATTTAGTATAGACAGATCCAGTATTGGTCTCCAAGTTTTGTCCTTTCTGGGTACTAGGAAAAGTCTGGAGTGAAATCCTTGCCCCTGCTCTTGTGGTACTTGCTGAATGGCCCTCATGTCCATGAGGGCTGTAATTTGTTTTTGTGCCTCTGCCCATTGATTGTGTGGCGGGTCTGGCATACCTTTTGACCTTGGTAGAGTGTGGAAATGGAACCTGTAGCCTTGGGACCCTATATTCAGGACCCATTTGTCTTGGGTAATCCTTTGCCAATTTGATGAAAGAAGTGTTAGTTTTCTCCCTAAGGGGGCTGCCAAAGGAGTAGTGCTTGGATCTGGTAGAGGAAAGTCATTGGGATTGTTTCCTGTAAGGTTGTGATTTGTCTTCTCCAGTTTTGGAGGCAGGAGCACCCCATTGTTTAGGCCTTTATGAGCTTTGGGGCTTACCTCTGCCTCTGGGATGCCTGTATCTGCCTCTTTGTGGCCTGTCTGACACTGGAAAGGACCAATTTTTAGAAGGCCAGTTTCTGCTAAATCTGGGTGGCTGTACCTGTAAGAAATCCTTGACTGTCTGCATTTTTTTCAACACCTCTTCTGCTTTAGTACCAAACAAAGTATCATGCTGTAATGGTGCATCTAATAATTTTGCTTTAACATGATCAGGCAGATTCTGTTCCTTTAACCAAGCATGCCTTCTAATAACAGAACCTGTAACAGCGGCCCTGCAGGAGGCCTGCAGTGAATCATAACCACATTGCAAAGTTTGCTTTCCCACTTGTTCAGCTGCATGCAGTAATTCCTGCAATTCCTTGTTCTCTGAACATTCAGTATTTGTCAACATTTTCTGTTTAAGCAGTGACATTAAATATTGCTGATATTTAAGCATATGAAACTGACAATTTAAGGCCCTTACAGCCAGGGTAGCAGAAGTGTATACTCCCCCCCCCATCTGTCTAGAGCCATGGAGTCCCTATCAGAGGGGACAGGGTTTTTTCCAGTGGAAGCTTTAACCCCCTTGGGACCTTGAAAAATAGTTTCTGGGTCAGCAGCGGGGTTTTTATACAGGAATTTATGAGAATCCGGGACCCTGTAGTATCTGTCTGGCTTAGCAGGTGCAGGGGGAAGAGAGTCTGGGGACAGGCCGGACTCTGGGAATACATCATCCATAATGTCTAGAACAGGTGGAATAGCAAGGGGTCTGTGTTGAGGAAGTAGTAGAAAGTCTCTGAGCCTTTTCTTAGATTCAGAATAATCTTGGCTCTCCCAGTGGAAATGTTCCCTCATGGTATGCAGGGTTTCCCCAAAAGAATAATCCTCAGGAGGAGAGGCTGAAGGAATGGATTCTTCAGCATCAGAATCCTCATAGGGAAGCATGGAGTAATCTTGTTCAGAGGAGGAATCAGAGGAAATAGAAACCTGATCAGAAGAATCATACTCTGTTTCTTGCCTAAGCCTCTTATCAGGTGGGGGATGGGAACACCTGATCAAAGTAATTAGGTATTTGGCCATTTTGAGCATCTGTTTTTTAGGCATGGTAGTCTGAGTTGGAGAATGCTGTACTTGTTTCTTTGTCTTTAACGCTGCTTTAGTCTTTGAAGCTGAGGATGGCTTTATATAAAGTTGTGTAGGTCTAAAGACACCCTCAAAAGCCGATGCCTGCTCAGCGGCTTCGGACCCATCTGAGAGAATGATTTCCGAGTGTCCAATACCTTGAGTATCCAGAGGCCCAGTCGGCTCCACGTGGGAGTCGGAAGCAGCCTGTGGCTCTGAGGTAGCGGGCGCCAGGGGCTGCGAAAGCGCCTCACTGAGAACCGGCAAACCGGCGACTGGCCTAGAAGAGGCTTCATCGTCAGTTTTGGACCTCGGATGCCTATCCTTCTCCTTGTTCTTGCGTTTTTTTGTAAACTGCGGTTGTCATCTGATCCAACGGCATTATATAGTTAAATCTTCCACCAAAGTAATGAAATGCAAAATCAAACCGACGCTTGATAGTGCGTTGGTTAAATCTAGCACAAAACCGACAGCTAGCAACGTTGTGATCAGGGCCTAGGCAAGGAATACAGTAAGAGTGAAAATCCTTATGAGGTATTTACTTCCCACAAGAAACACAATTGTTAACTTTTTCTGACATCGGTCTGGAGCAAGAATAATGTTTCCCCAACGGGGTACTTAGCTTTAATGAAGACTCCGGATCTGAAATTCTGATTTGAAAATCTCAGGAGTCGGCCGACGGGCACTTATGAACTGTTTTTGCTTTGGGCACCACGAGGCAAGAAAGACTGAAGAAAATGGCGTCGGCTGCATCTTTCATACCCCTGGCGCCCTGATGTCAGGGAAGAGGTGACAGCAACCGACGCTGGACCTAGACTTTGGAATTCTGGGTGACTACGGGTAGCCTGCCAGCAGGATAACCCAAGAGTAATGACTGCAACAGTGAAACACGATGAACATCAGGTGACGCCACTAGTTCAAGCACATGGTCAGGATCAGGGATTAGATGTTATAGCATGTAGCATACGAATGTCCACTGAAGCACAGTGCGGAACAAGAGGTAAGGGAAGCAGCAAGTGGGAATGTCAGAATGCCAGTGATACGTTGTCTGGAAACAACAGAGTACCAAATTATCACCAACATTGTATCCTATCTTAGTGGATGGAAGACAGACCACTGCTAAGAGACACAGCTTCTCATATAACCATTGTGAGGCCTAAAGTGGTTAAGGAGGAGGAGCAGTACTTGCTCGGGCAGTCCACACTAGTCAGAGATGTGGGTGGGACCCCATTCCAAATACCTTTGGCCAGAGTTCATCATGACTGGGAAGGTAGAAAAGGGGACAAGCAGACAGGTGTGTTTGAGGACATCCCTGCAGATGTCTTAATAAGGAATGATTTTGATAGTGTAGTACCTTGTGTGTATGCAGTGATATGCAGTCAAGCTTGGAGACAGACACATAGGTCTGGTAGCCTAGCCTAGATGTGATGTCATTGTGTGCCAGAGCCAAAAGGAATACAATCTCCTCAGCAGCTGTTTTTACTCTTTAAAATCCGATATGACAGAGTACAATTCTCATAACAGCTTTCTGTAATTTAAAAAAAATATATGCTACAAAAGCAGGTTCTGAGTCAGAGCTGAGTTGTTGTAGTTGTTTCCAGAGTAGTCCAATGGTTGTTGTTTTCCGGATCAGTAGTTAGCACTCAGAGCTTTCCAGAGCTGTTCAGCAGAAATGGTAGGAGTTGCTATTCCAGTCGCTGAGGACCAGACAGCAACCTGAAGAGTGTGCATATCTTCTTATTTTGCCTAGCAAAAGTAAGACTATCATCTTGCCTTGCTGAGTTACTAGATAAGACAGGGAAAGTTAATCTTGGATAGTTAGGGACCTACAATTAGATGTTTAAGAGTTTTTCTACAATAATTCCTGTGTCTGAAACTCTGTGTTTTATTTAAATCATTTTATTTACTATTAAATATTTTACTACCTTAGTGCATACATGTTTTAAATAATTTTATTTACTATTAAATATTTTACTACCTTTTATAATGGCTGTTTATTTAGGAAGTACTTTTAATAACCTGAGTGTGTTTATGCTTATTGTGATAACACCAGGGCCACTACGAAAAGCCTTACTGCTTGGATTAAATGCTACCCTTTATATCAATATTTATTTTACTCAATATACCTGAACACCCCTTTTGAAGGGTATTAGGGTACTGGACTGGTAGCAGCCATTACCTTGTAATTTGGGAAAGAAGACATTAGCAGGTAAATCTGTGTCAGTCATTTCCAAGAGTGTTTGTATGTGTGAATATCAATTACTTAAGAATGAGTGTGTCAAATAAAAAGAACTGGGACACAGTGTTCTGCAGTGGTTAGTGTGACGGGGACCTTTTTGGTGATTTGGGGACCTGGAGTGAAGCATATAGACCAGTCCCACGTTTGGAGCTTGTTCCTGGTGTACTCTTAGGGGAAATTGTGTATCTCTATCCCTGCTTTTAGTGACACTCCCTCACCACAGACAGTGGTGGGGATTGAGGCTCCTTAGTTACTGCCTCAGGTTTCAGTGGTGTCGACACAGAAGTCACAACAGAAATTATCAAGATGTTGGATGAGTTAGGAGAAATGCCTCTTGAAGCTACTCATAGTGGTATTGTGAGAAAGGTGTATCCCAAATGACTGGACAGTAAGCATACAAGAACAAAGGAGCAATCACAGCTGTATTCAGTACAGTGGTATCAAACTTGCACTGTATGAAAGGGCTGGAGTGATGAGTGATAAATGAAAACTTAAGAGTGTTAAAAAGCAAGATGGGAGATGAGCAGTTTGGATTTAGATTAAGTTGCAGCACAACTTGCTCAATGTTTGCAGTGAAACAAGTACTGGAATAGATGCTCAAGATGAGGAAACAGTCCGACTACTATACTGTGATTGATACACTAAACTGTTTATTTTTTTGGTTGCTAAAGTTGTGGTATTTCACAATTGCCTACTGCTCTCTAAACTGTATTTTAATTTTTTGGGGGGTGTTAAAGCTGTGGAACTGCTTAGCGTTTCCTATCATATTTTACTTTCTTTTTTCTCAGCCCAAAGCCAGCTGTGTCCCATAGCATTCACAGCACCTATACTGTGGCAAATAAAGTACAGATGTGTACACTTACCATAAATGTAGATGTTCAAGTGTTTTCACTGTTGCAGTCATCACTTTTGGATTATCTGCTTGCAGTAGCCCTCAGTCGGCCTGATTAACAAAGTCTTGGGTCCTGCGTCGGTTGCTGTCCCTTCTTCCACGATATCAGGTCGTCGCCATTACATCAGTTTTTCTTGCCCCAGATGTCAGGTGTCCCCTTAATGGGAAGCAAATACATCTGTAAATATACAAGGTTATACCTCCACCAAAAAAGCAAATACACCAAAAAGCTTTTAAAGATAGTAAAGGAAAGTAGAGGTATATCCAAAAAAGAAAAAGAAGGGGGCTGGAGGGAGGGTAACCAGGACTGCAACAGTGAATACACTCGAACATCTACATTTATGGTAAGTGTACACAACTGTACTATGTTCTTCGCTTTTGGGTAGATTCCCAAAGCTAAGGATGGGAGGAGGAATTTAAATAGAATTAGGACCAGCTAAAAGGCTCTGCAAGACTGCACTGGCAAAGCCAGCTCTGGATTTAGAGAAAATTGGCAGATGGTAATGCTTTGTGGAAGTATGTACAGAACATCAGGTAGCAGCTTCTAGGATGTCCCTGGTAGGGACACCTCTGAGAAAGGCTGTAGAGGTAGCTGCAGCCCTGGTAGTTTGGGGTCTGATCCCCTGTGAGATAGGTTTTCAATGGTCTTTGTAGCAAAACTGAATGCAGTGGCCTATCCATTAGGAAATGGTTTGCTTTGAAATAGCCTTCCCCTCTGCCCCTGCAGCAAATGCCACCATCAGTTGATCAGATTTCCTTTGAGGTTTAGTTCTGTCCAAGTTGAATCTAAGTTGTCTGTGCACGTCTAAGGAGTGCAGAAGTGTTCCCCTTTGTTCTGTGGATTAGGAAAGAAGGTTGTCAAATGTATGGACTGATTAAGGGCCACACTGGATATCACCTTGGGCATGAAGGAGGGATTGGTTTTGAGGGATACCGTGTCCGCATGAAAGATGATGAAAGCCTCCACTGCCATGAGGGCCTGTAATTCAGATACCCTTGTTGCTGAAGTGATTGCTAAAAGGAAAGCTGTTTTCCATGAAATTAATTTTAAGTCTGCAGTGGCAGCAGGCTTGAAAGGAGGAAGGGTGAGTGTTTCCAATACAAAGTTGAGGTCCCAGGCTGGAGTTGGAGCTCTCCTGGGTGGTCATAGATTTTTGGCCCCTCTGAGGAACTGCTTATGTAGTGGATGAGAGAAGAGAGGTGGTTCTGTGTTGTAATGAGCTCAGATGGCTGAGGCATGAATTTTGATGGAGGAGAAAGACAGGCCCTTATGAAATATCTCAGTTAAGTATTGTAAAATCTGAGGTAAATTGGGCACTGTTGTGCTCATCCCTTGAGATTGGCTCCAGACACAGAATCTTTTCCATTTTTCAGCGTAAGACTTTTGGGTACTAGGCCTTCTTGCCTCTAAAATGATACCCATCACTGGTTTACTGAGGGATGGTAAAGGAGAAATTATGTAATTAGCAAGGCTGCTAGATTCAGTGTTTGAAGCTGAGGATACAGAATTTGGTTCTCCTGCTGAGACAATAGAGTAGGAGTCTGAGGCAGGTGCCATGGGGCTCACAGTGACACACTGTGCAAGAGGGGGTACCAGTGTTGGCGTGGCCAGTCTGGTGCAATCAAAATCATCCTTGGTTTGTCTTGTTTGATCTTTAGTAGTACTTTGAAGAGCAGAGGCAGAGGAGGAAAGGCATAAGCTGATAGGTTTTTCCAGCTGAAGGACAGAGCATTCACTTTCCAAGCTTGTTTGTGGGGAGTCCTTGTGCAGAATTTGTCCAACTGATAGTTTTGGGGGAGGCAAACAGGTCTATATCTGGGCTCCCCCATTTGCTTGTCAACATGTTGAAAATCCTTGGTTCCAGTTTCCACTCGTGTGGTTCCATGATGTTTCTGCTTAGTTCATCTGCCAGTGTATTTAGTTTTCCTGGCAGGAATTGAGCTTGTAAATGTACTTGATAGGTCAGGGCTGTGTTCCACAATGCCGTGGCTAGTCTGCAGAGGGGGTAAAAATGTGTACCCCCCCTGCTTGTTTATGTACCACATAACAGTGGTGTTGTCCGTCTTTATCATTATTTATCCTGGAAGAATGTGGTCCTTGAAGGCTGTCAGCGCATTCTGTACAGCTAACATTTCTTTTTGATTGATATGCAAGTGTATTTGACTTGGGTTCCATTTACCCCGAATGCACTTCTCTGCCAGGTGGGCCTCCCATGCATA
This sequence comes from Protopterus annectens, assembly GCF_019279795.1. Classification (NCBI taxonomy): domain Eukaryota; kingdom Metazoa; phylum Chordata; order Ceratodontiformes; family Protopteridae; genus Protopterus; species Protopterus annectens. Next base: position 1,866,001,221 of record NC_056732.1, read on the forward strand.
GTCTGCTGCGTCTGTTGTTAAGGTTTGGGCAGCAGGGGGTAGTGTGAATGGTAGTCCCCTGTTTTGGTGGCAGGCCTCTGCCCACCAAAGGAACTCTAGGCGTAGGCAAGGTATGATAGGAATCATTGCTTCTAGATCCTGTGAATGTTGACACCATAGGCTTTTGAGATACCACTGAAGTTTCCTCATATGCAGCCTTGCATATGGAATTAGAAGAATACAGGAGGCCATGAACCCCAAGGCTTGCAGTATTTGCCTTGCTGATAACTGGGTTTTTGTGGCCACTTGTTTGAAGTAGGTTGTCAAATGAATCTGTTTCTGTGGCACGAGGAAAGCCATCTGGGAAGTTGTGTTCAAGCTTGCTCCCAGGAATATAATTTGTTGACAGGGTACCAGTTGTGATTTCTTTTCATTTATGGTGTACCCCAAACAAGTCAGTACCTCTTGAACAAAGGCCAGATGATTCAAAAGTGTGTCCTGGCTTTCTGCCTGATTTAGACAATCATCCAGATATGGGTATATTTGAATATTTCTTTGCCTGCAGAATGCAATGACTGGAGCTAGGCACTTTGTGAATACCCTGGGCGCAGTAGATAAGCCAAAGGGCAGTGCAGACAACTGATAGTGCATGTAGCCTGCTTTGAAGTGTAGGCATTTTCTACAAGACTCCCTGATAGGGATGTGCAGGTATGCTTCTTTTAAGTCTAGTGTTGCCAACGATGCATCTTTGCCTAGCATAGGAAGCAGCTGGTGAAGAGTCAGCATCTTGAATTTTGAAATCACCAGAAAGGTATTTAAAGTAGGAAGGTCCAGGATAAGACGCCATGTATTGCCTTTTCTGGGTACCAGGAAAAGTCTTGAATAGAACCTTTGTTTCTTTTCCTCTTCTGGTACCAACTGAATAGCCCCCATGCTTAAGAGACAGTACTTGATTTTGGGCCTCTGCCCACTGATTTGGGGGTAGATCTGGCCACTCGCTTGGTGTTGGTAAGGTGTGGAAGTGAAATCTGTATCCTTGGGACACTATATTTACAGCCCATTTGTCTTGGGTAATGAGTTCCCAGTTTTTGGCCTGCAGACCAATCTTTCCACCTAAAGGAGCATTCAGTTGGAAAGTGCTTGGAAGTTTTAGAAGCAAGTCATTGAGACTGTTTACCATAGGGGGGAGTCTTACCACTCCCTGATTTGGGTGCAGAAACTCCCCACTGCTTAGTCTTGTGTGTCCCCTGGGACTGAAACCTGGGGTTTCTGCTATGTCTGGGTTTGGCTTGAGAAGACCTTGAAGAGGCTGGAAAGGACCAATTCTTAGAGGGCCAGTGCCTACTAAATCTAGGAGGCTGACCTTGTAAGAAATCTTTACAAGTTTGCATAGATTTAGCGTTATCTTACATCTTTTTAAGAACTTCCTCAGCCTTATTGCCAAACAGGTGGTCCTGATTTAAGGGAGCATCCAACAATTTAGCTTTAACATGATCAGGTAAAGATTGCTCCTTAAGCCAAGCATGCCTTCTGAGCACAGAACCAGTAACAGCAGCCCTGCAAAAGGTCTCTAAAGAATCAAATCCACATTGCAAAGTATGTTTTCCAACTTGTTCAGCAGAATGCATTAAATCCTGTAATTCTTTATTTTACACACAGTCAAGAATCAACATCATTTTCTGTTTAAGCAATCCAATAACATGTTGTTGATACTTTAACGTATGAAACTGGCAGTTTAAGGCCCTAATGGCCAAGGTTGCAGACGTGTAAACCTTCTTACCCCATCTATCCAGCGCCCTGGTGTCTCTATCAGAAGGGGTAGGATTTTTAGCAGTAGAAGCCTTAATGCCCTTGGGTCCCTGTGAAATAGTCTCTGGATCTGCAATAGGATTTTTAAAAAGGAACTTGTGTGACTCAGGGACACGGTAGTATCTGTCAGGTTTTCTGGGAGCAGGAGGCAAGGAATCAGGGGCCAAACTAGATTCCGAAAAAGCATCATCAACAATGTCTAGTAAAGGAGGAATAGCTAAAGGCCTATGCTGAGGCAGGAGTAAGAAATCTCTGAGCCTCTTTTTTGAATCAGAAAAATCCTGGCTTTCCCAGTGGAAATGCTCCCTTAGAGTATGTAAGGTTTCACCAAATGAAAATTCCTCTGGAGGGGAAGCAGAGGGAATAGAGTACTTTGCATCAGAATCCTCATAAGTAGGTAAGGGCAAATCCAGATCATCAGAAGAGTCAGAAAAAACAGAATCCTGACCAGAAGATTCATAATCAACCTCAGTCCTAGGCCTCTTAGATTAGAGTTATTAGATCTTCAGCCATTCTTACCATTTGTTTTTTAGGCATAGAGGCCTGAGCATGCGGCCTGGGCGACAGTCTCTTAGGCATGGTTCGAGATTTAGGCCTAAAAGAAGAAGGAGGCATCGGTTTAATATGCAAGTCCATAGGCCTGAATACACCCTCAGAAGCCGGTGCCTGCACAGCGGCTCCAGGCCCATCTGCAGGTTCCATAGTTGAAGCATCTCGTGGCATACCGGACTCCAAAAGGGTCTCAGTAGAGGCCTATGAATCAGAAGTAGCGGGTATCAGGGGCTGCAAAAGCGCCTCACTGAGTACCGGCAAACTGGCGACTGGCTTAGGAGAGGCATCATCGGCAGTTTTGGACCGCGGTGGCCTGTCTCTGTCTTTATTTTGCATTTTTTTTGGAATCCCGGTAGTTGGATGGTTAACCGACGACGTTTCTTGATAATTAAACCGAGAACCGAAATATTTTGAGGCGAAAATATACCGACGACAGACAGTGCGCTGATTAAATAAAGCACAAAACCGACAGCACAGTACGTCGTGGTCAGGGCCTAGGCTTTCCATGAGTAATGCAATTATTAACTTTTACTGACATTGGTAAGGAGCAAGAATACTTTCCCCAATGGGGTACTTAGCTTTAGTTGAAGACTTCGGTTCTGAAACTCAAAAACGAAAATTTCAGGAGTCGGCCGACCGGCACTTGTGAACTGCTTCTGCTTCGGGCACCGCGCGGCAAGAAAGACTGATGTAATGGCATCGGCTAGATGTTTTATACCCCTGACGACCTGACGTCATGGAAGAAGGGACAGCAACCGACGCAGGACACAAGACTCAGTTAATGAGGCCGACTGAGGGTTACCTGCAGGCAGACAACCCAAATGTAATAACTGCGACAGTGAAACATGAAGAACATCCCCCACAACTCCCTACCCATCAAAACAAACAGAAACCTTCATTATCATTGCTGCCATCACCATTAATATCAAGACCATCTCTCTTTACACAATACACCTTGTCCCCCTCAAAACACGACTGTCTACATCACTGACATATGATAAAGCATTACAAAGTTGCATAAAAGTAATAGTTAACATTGCATCACAACTAATTCTTAGTGGAGATATACATCCCAACTCTGGCCCCCCAACAAAACCTAGCAACCTACCATCAACCCCACTCAACCTCACCAGAAAAAAACTCCAATCTGCTAATATTTAATATAAACCCGAGAAGTATTCTCAACAAGACCAGTGAACTCCACGCTACCTTCTCACACTACTCACTTGACATAGTTGTCTCAACAGAAACATGACTTAAATCAGAGATCAACAACAATGAGATAACACACCCTGGGTAAAACGACAATGAGATAATACCCCCTGGGTAAAACAACAATGAGATAACACCCCCTGGGTATAACAACAATGAGATAACACCCCCTGGGTAAAACAACAATGAGATAACACCATCCTGGGTATAACAACAATGAGATAACATCCCCTGGGTATAACAACTGGTTCAAGGCTCTCGAGAGCACCCCAGCACTACCAGGTTATACCTCATACCATGCTTTTCGGCCCCAAAACTTGGACCGAACCACAAAAGGAGGGCGAGTATCAATATTCATCAAAGATACCCACACCTCCAGGTTGGTGGCACAGCACGAAGCATCAGAGACTATCCATGTGCAACTAACAGTGGGTAAAACTGCCTTCCAGTTTATAGCCTGCTACAGACCACCCTCCCAAACCCAGGAACCCCACTCGGCCTTCCTGAGAACACTGGAAAATATGAAGGTCTCTCCAAACACCATTATATTGGGTGACTTCAACTACCCAACCATAGACTGGGAGCATTACTCTAGCTCCAACACCTTAGCCCAAAGGTTCCTAGAATTTTTAAACTCAAATGCTATTGAACAACTTGTTACCACTCCCACAAGAGGGGAAAACATACTGGACCTGATCATCACCAACATGGGGACTCTATGCTCCAGACCAGAAGTGTATCCCTCACTGGTAAGATCAGACCATAAACTAATCTCACTGGATATTCACATCCTAACCCCACCCCATGCCCAGAAAACCACAGTGAAAAACTTCTCTAAAGCAAATTTCACACTCCTCAAAACCGAGGTGGAATCCTTCAAAGCCCCCGGGCCTGTGGATAATACGGCCCAGACCGCAAAATCCTTTATAAATGCATTCTATGAACACCTTCAGGAATGCATGGATCATGGAATCCCAAATAAAACCAAGACCCAATCCTCCAAAGGCAGACGTCCTGTCTGGTGGACCCCAGCCATAAACAAACTATACAATAGAAGGAGGAAGCTACTACATGATAGAGCAAAATCCCAAAAAGGGAAGGCATCTCTGATCAGTATTAGCAAAAAACTACGGGCACTTATAAAATCATCTAAGGCCAGCTTCGAGAGACAAATTGCACAGGACACTAAGGATAATCACAAGGCTTTCTTTAGTTATGTTAGGAACCTGGGTGGGAATTCCCAGATATGCTCAGAATTAGTCCAAAATGACAAAAAATACACTGAACCCACAGACATTGCTAACATCCTAGCTGACAGGTTCAGCACAAACTTCTTCCCCCCTCCCCACCAAAAGGGGTAATATCTATCCCAGCAGAGTGCTGCCCCCCTGACATCTCAGATGCTCAGGTAAGAGCTGCCCTCTCCAAAGCAAGAAACACAGCATCAATGGGACCAGACGGTGTCCCAGGCTGTGTCCTACATGAACTCCAAGAAACCTAAAACTACTGTTCAATCTCAGCCTTACTACAGGATATGTACCCAAAGAGTGGCGTACAGCAACAGTGGTCCCACTCCACAAAGGTGGTGCCTCAACGGATCCTGGAAACTATCGCCCCATAAGTCTCACTAGCTTGGTCTGAAAAGCTATGGAAAGGATCATCATGGACCTTATAAAGATATTGGGGACCTACAGACACTGGATCCTACCCAGTTCGGCTTTGTTAAGGGCAGATCCTGCCTCTTAAATCTGGTCGATTTCTTTGAAACAGTCACCAAGGCCATTGACAAGGGGAAGGTGGTCCACACAGCCTACCTGGACCTCGCAAAAGCCTTCGATACAATACCCCACTCGGGCATTATAGATAAGCTCACCAGCTTAAATATAAACCCCTATTTCACTAGATGGGTTGCAAACTGGCTCAAGGACAGAACCCACATGGTTAGAATAGCTGGAGCCATGTCAGACTCCAAACCAGTTACAAGTGGCGTCCCACAAGGCTCAGTCCTGGGACCTCTCTTGTTCGGTATATATTTCTGGGAGGTACAGGTCAACATGGAAGGACTGTGGCTGACCAAGTTCGCAGATGACTGCAAACTGGGTGCCATAATAGACTCTCCAGCCGACACAAGCATCCTCCAAAAGGGCCTCATAGAAACAGACAACTGGTGCCAGAGCCATGGCCTCAAGCTAAATGCCAAAAAGTGTATAGTCATCCCCTTTGGCAAAAACAAAGTGCCCACAAATTACCACATAGGTGGTAATCCATTAAGTACAGAAGAAGTAATTAGGGACCTGGGGACCCAAGTTGATAGCAATCCCTCATTTGACAACCACGTGGCCTAAGTGGTTAGAAAAACATTTTATATAGCCCACCTAATCATGAAGGGATTCACATCTAGATCAGGGGAGGTCATCGTGCCTCTTTACTCATCCCTCATCAGGCCCATAATTGAGTACAATGCCCCTTATGGGATGTACCTTACCAGACACCTGCAGCAACTGGAAAGACCCCAAAAGTACCTCACCAAGAGGATCAAGGGGCTCAAACAGATGCCGTATGCTGCCGGTTAAAGAAACTCCAGCTCTACTCAGTGGCATACCGCCTGCTCAGAGGCGATCTGTGCCTGACGTATAAAACCATGTCCAACCCGAATTAATGGACATGCTGCACCTCAGAAAATCCAAATCCCATCGAGCTACGCGCTCGAGGGACTTAAACCTCAGCACTGAAATAAATAGGACATGCTGGAGGGACAGATTCATAACCCAGAGGCTCCCTTCACTCTGGAATAAAATCCCAGTCCAGGTTAGGCAGAGTCCCTCATTGACTCTCTTCAAGAGGAATCTTGATGAGTGGATGGGAGATCATAGGTTTACCCCGGGTATCACTTCTGTGTCACTGTTAGACAGAGGCACAGTATACTAACCTTGAAAAAGGGCGGTTTACCCCGGGTATCACTTCTGTATCACTGTTAGACAGAGGCACAGTATACTAACCTCGAAAAAGGGTATTGCAAAATTAATTTAAAATGGGTGGCGAAAGCCATACACACTCTGGCTAGGCTTATAAATGCCCTAGGGCAGATAGCCTAGTATGAACCTATGAACAATGAGATAACACCCCCTGGCTATAACAACAATGAGATAACACCCCCTGGTTAAAACAACAATGAGATAACACCCCCTGGCTATAACAACAATGAGATAACACCCCCTGGCTATAACAACGAGATAACACCCCCTGGGTATAACAACAATGAGATAACACCCCCTGGCTATAACAACGAGATAACATCCCCTGGGTAAAACAACAATGGGATAACAGCCCCTGGCTATAACAACAATGAGATAACACCCCCTGAGTAAAACAACAATGAAATAACACCCCCTGGCTATAACAACAATGAAATAGCACCCCCTGGCTATAACAACAATGAGATAACACCCCCTGGCTATAACAACAATGCGATACCCCCTGGGAAAAACAACAATGGGATAACACTCCCTGGCTATAACAACAATGAGCTAACACCTCTTGGCTGTTATCCCATTGTTGTTTTACCCAGGGGATGTTATCTCATTGTTGTTATAGCCAGGGGGTGTTATCTCATTGTTGTTATACCCAGGGGGTGTTATCTCGTTGTTATACCCAGGGGCTGACAAAGTTTGCAGATGACTGCAAACTGGGCGCCATAGTAGAAAACACATCTGACACAGATATCCTTCAGAAGGGTCTCACAGAAACGGATAACTGGTGCCAGAGCCATGGCCTAAAGTTAAATGCCAAAAAATGCATAGTCATACCCTTCGGGAAAAACAAGGTTACCCCTAGCTACCAAATAGGTGGCAATCCACTGAGCACAGAAGAAGTTATCAGGGACCTGGGGACCCAGGTTGATAGTAGTCTATCATTCGACACCCATGTAGCTAAAGTAGTTAGGAAGACCTTCTACATTGCCCACCTTATCATGAAGGGATTCTCATCTAGATCAAGGAGGTCATGGTCTCCTTTACTCATCACTCATCAGACCAATGATTGAGTACAATGCCCCATTCGAATGTATCTGACCCGACACTTGCAGCAGCTGAGAGGCCACAAAAGTTCCTCACCAAAAGGATAAAGGGTCTCAAAAATCTGTCCTATGCTGCCCGACTGAAAGAACTCCAGCTCTATTCAGTCGCTACCGCTTGCTCAGTGGTGACCTTTGCCTAACATACAAGGCCATGTCAAACCCAGATTTGATGAGTATGCTTCACCTCAAACAATCTAGATCCATCAGAGCCACAAGGGCGAGACTTAAACCTCGACACGGCTATTAATAGGACGTGCTGGAGGGATAGATTTATCACCCAAAGACTCCTATGCTGTGGAACAATATCTCGGTAGATGTGAGGCAGAGGGGCACTCTGGCCTTGTTCAAGAGAAATCTTGACCAATGGATGGGAGATCGCAGATATACCCCAGGGATTACCTCAATGTCACTGCTCGACAGAGGCACAGCAAAATAATGGGTATAGTTCCCCATACTAAAGGGGTGGCGTAAGCCACAAAACGATGGGCTAGGCTTGTAAATGCCCTCGGGCAGATAGCCTAGTATGAACCTATGAACCTATGAACCTATAACACCCCCTGGCTATAACAACAATGAGATACCGCCTGGGTAAAACAACAATGAGATAACACCCCCTGGCTATAACATACATAGACAAGAACAGATAGGAAAAAGACGCAGAGGTGTAGCCATACTATACAAAAATAATCTAATCCTTAAAGCTATAGATATAAGCATCCCAGATGTCACTAATGCAGAAATATTATTAACTAAGCTTTTACTTAATTCCAAAAAGCAAATAAACATAGTAGGTGTCTACATCCCACCTGGGAATAATTTCCCTGCCCTAGAGCACATTCTACAATGGGCAAGTAAGTTCTTCCCCCAAAAAACAATTATACTTGGAGACTTTAATATCTATTGGTATTCCTGTAGTTCACACCCACAAACCACGTTTCTCTGTACGGCTTTTCCAAACTAATCCAAGACACTACCAGGATAGACAAAACATCAAAAAAAGAATCAATCCTAGATTGGATACTCACCAATCAGCCCAACCTCTCTCAACTCACAGGCTGTCTCTCCGATAGCTTTAGTGACCACCACCCCACCTTTCCACTCCGGCAGCAAATAAACTCTCCCAAAACCCCATTATATCAGAAATCAGAAACAAAAAAAAATCAATCACCAAGAGTTTATATAAACACTCAAAAGCTGCAGATGGGCACCTCTCAAATACCTCCCATTAGAATAGGCAGTGGAGTTATTTAACTCCACCTTCCTTAACATCCTAAATAAGCTTGCCCCACCTAGAACAATTAGGGTAAAACCCAACTACACCCCATGGCTAACCAAAGAAACAGGAGCTCTACTAAAGGCAAGAGACAAAGCCTGGGACAACTGGCACCATAACAAAACCCTAACCAATTGTCAGAAATACCTAGAACTAAGAAATTCTGCCAAAAACATATAAGATAAGACAAAAAAGAATATTATGCTAAAATATAACTAGAACACCAAGGAAACCCACAAAAGTTCTGGTCAGCAACCAAGAAAATCCTTCATCTTGGCCAAATCACCACCCCCTCCCCAAACACTGAAAACTCTATAGATGACATACCCACACAGTTTGAGTACAGAATTGGTGAAAATTTTAATCAAGTAACAAATACCACTTTTCTCTCTCTCCAACACAAAACAATAACTTCTCCCTACAACCTATTCCTACCTGCCACCATAAAAAATACCTCAAAAAACACAAACCAACAATCCTGCAGACAGCCTACCCATATCTCAAAATTGCTGCAGAAGCCGTCTCATACCCTCTCTCCATCCTTATAAACCACCCCATCACTGAAGGTCCCAACAGTCTGGAAAATAGCCCACAGTATTCTGCTACATAAAGGTGGCAGCTCTATAGAGTTTTCCAACTACCATGTAATTGCTATCCTCTCTCCACTGTCAAAAATTCTGGAAAAATGCATCCACACCCAATTCCTCCACTATCTCCTTACAATCAGTCTATTATCCAAAACTCAACATGGATTCCACCCACACCATAGTACAACCACTGCCCTTCTAAGCTTCACTAACTCTGTCAACCATCTCTGAACTGAAAGTAACCTGGTCTCATATATCTTCACACACTCCAGACTGTTAAACATACTATCAAAATTTAAAACCAGCCACTCCAGACTCACCTGGTTTCAGAACTATCTCACTGGGAGGCAGCAAGCAGTCAACTGGTATAACTCCCTCTCCCCAATGCTGTCAGTCACCTTAGGGTCCCACAAGGATCCATTCTTGGCCCTCTTCTTTTCACATTATTCACTAATAGCCTACATATTGCCACTAATGAAGCCACATTAATGCAATACGCCGACTCTATCTTAATTTGTGCAGCCCCAAAACTCCACCATCTTCAGGAAATAACACATCAAGCCTTCTCTGAAGCAGAAACCTGACTAACCAATGCTCTGTTAATACTCAATCCCAACAAAACAAAACTCATCCTCTTTCACCACAAAAGATCCTCTTCTCTATTCAAAATCACCTCGGCAAACAATGCCATCATTACCCCAGTTCCCCACACCAAACTCCTGGGAGCAGTAATAGACCAAAACATGAACTTTGATCTCCACATAAATAAAACAATCAAAAATGTCCACAAAAAAATGGGTAGCTTGTACAGGAGAAAATTTTCCTCACTGACAAATCCAAAATCTCCATTTCCAGAACCCACCTTCTCTCTCTACACTCCTATAAGCATCTCCCATCCTTACCAACCTCAGGAAAACTTACATAAATTAGATAGCTGCTATAATAAAATAGCAAAGTTCACTACAGATGCTAGCTACAGATCCCATCACTGTCATGCTCTCAAAGAACCCTCATGGCTAGAATTCTCCAACCTACTCATTTTTAACCAGCTCTCCATGGCCCACCAAATACTCAACCAACCTGAAAAAACACCTGCTCTCAAAGTCCTACTTATTCACTACTCCAATAACTGGAACCTGTGCTCCAGTAACAAAAACCTAGCAAACGTCACTAAAAGTAGCAATAATGCTGGTGGCTCACTATACTCAAACAGTATCGTCAAAATCTGGAACTCCCTACCCATCAGTACTGGATCCACCTCCAGCATCACTAAGTTCAAGAAATTACTAAAAGACCGTCTTAACAAATACCTGGCTCTTCTCATGTACTAACCCTGGAAAACTTTTCCTCACTCAGACAGAACCTCTAACCGGACATCTATCCACTCCATAAGTTCTGAAACCTCCTTCTTCCTTATCTATATCCCTTTGTCTTCCTCACAGTTGTAAACTGTATTATGTTAGACGACAAACCAAATGTACTGCAGAGGCTTAAGAAAATCTAAGACGTACTGTATTTGTACTTTACTTATATGTTATTCACATCTTTCATATATATATTTCTGTTGATTAATCTCCTATGTATATAAATTGCGTTATTGATCTCTGCTAGACTATAAGTAGATACATACATAGTTGTTCATTAAAGTTTGTTTTATTGTACTTGACATGTATTAGTAAAAATGTACATTGCTGGAGCTTTTCTCCTCAGGCCTCAGCTGAAAATGGACACTGTTGTCCAGTTGGATAATCCCAGAAAACAAATATTAAATAAATGAATGAATGAATGAATAAATAAATTAGATATTCCTAGATGTGTAGAAGGCAGATGACAAGGTCCCAAGAAAGTTGATTTGAGCAGTCCTGTGATGTTCCACAAACACTGGTAAAATTGGTGCAGGCTCTGTACAAGGACCCAATGGCACAAGTAAGGACAGTGTTTGGACTCACAGAGCAGTTACTACTGGGAGTGGGTGTGGGTCAGGGTTCAGTTCTGAGCCCAGTGCTGTTCATACTGGTGAAGGACTACATTAGCAAACAAGTTTGAGGGGAGAGATCAGCAAAGTTGCAGAGTGCAAACGATGTGGCATTACAGGCAGACTCGGAACAAGAACTGAAGCAGAGAATAGGGGAACGGAATGCAAAACTAAAGGCACACAAGAGGAAAATGAGTACCGATAAGACAGCTGTAACAGCAACAAGTGGGAGAAATCAGAATTCAGATAAAAGGGAGCACAGTGGAATAAGTTAACAGCTTCAAGTACTGGAAAGTGGTTGTTGAGGAGAAGGGAAGTCTGAATGAGAAAATCAAAGCTAGAATCAGAGGGGCTGCAGCTAACCAGAGAGTGCCAGGGGTAGCGTACGACAGAAGACAAGAATTAAGGTGTACAAAGCAGCAGTACAACCAATGTGACTGCATGGTACAGACACCTGGGTAGTGAAGGCAGAACAGCTGAACATATGTCCCGTATGTTCTTGTACACTGGCACTAGTATGCTTATTTTCCAGTCATCCAGGGTATGCCTTTCCTTACTGCTATGACTACCCTCAGGAGGCATTTCTCTCCTCTAACTCATCCAACATCTTGGTCATATTAGCTGTGTCCTCAATTGGGCCTGTTGCTTTTTTTTTTCTTTGAGATGCTACCATACTTTCAGTCCACCTATCTCCTCTTCTTCCTGAGGTGCTACAGACATGAGTATTTCATATTTCACTCTTATACTTTCACTCTGGTCAATTCCAGGTCTTCTGCCTGGTCTCTTTTTTCCGTATAGCCTTCTCTGGCAACTGCCTGCAGCTGTTTGATTGTGGCCCATAGCAGTTTATTTGGTGATTTCACTGGGGATGATTTTACAACCTGTGAGTCTATCCCAATGTCCTAATCATACTAGGTGGAAGTCTACCAGAGTTGCATGCTGACCACTCTTCAATTTGTTCTCTGGAGTGACTCATTTGTTCAACCATTAATTTAGCCACCATCAAGCCATTTTCCAGACAGGAGGCTAGAATGGCCCCTCCTTCTGTATTCCAGTAGTGCCACCCATGTGGACATAGGTAGTCCTCATATACTGTTCTGTCTGCCCGGATATTAATAACCAGGTCCCCCATTATCAACACCAACTCAGGTCATCCTGCTTCATCCACTAGGTCCTACAGAAGAAAATTCTGTATTTTCTAAATGATAAAGTTCCACATTGCAGGGGCAGTTTTGTAAAATGGTGTTTCAGTTTGCCCCAATGTAAACGCAGTTTTTTGAAGTTTAATCTGCTCATTGCTATAAAACTCATACACAATGCTTTTTATTTGAAAGGAATTCCTTAAAACGATAAAATACTTTTTATTGACTAATTTGTAAATTAATGTACTTTAAAAGAAATAAATGCATCTCTGGCTGTCAATGGGTGCCAGTTCATTATCTGTAAGGTTTACAGCGGTGCTGTTTAGAACCGGAGAGATTTGCAAACCTAAGAAATGTATTTTCAACTGTTTCTAGAATGTTGGTATTTTACTGGGGTATTAAAGCAATAAGATTTAGAGCATATTTCAATCATTTTAGGGCTAAGTATACAAGAGATTTTGTAGATGACATTTAGTTAGCTAAGCACATTTAGAACTTGTGCTTCCACAGGAGTATGAAAAAGAAAATCTGAGTTAGCAGTAGTATGCCAAATTACTTCTATTTACTAAAACTTTGAAGAGGTAATTCTGTCTGGGTTCTTATTAACAGCATCTGAGCATTAGTAACTCATTAATATGTCCTGATTGTTTATTGAATATTCGTACTTGCTCCCATCTCCTGTAAAGCAGTTCCATGGGGCATTATATTCCTTTTTGAAGACTCTTACTTAATATTGCAGAGGACTTGTGACAAATGTCAGTTAGAATATCACTGTGACACAGGAGGCAGTTTAAAAGATGGATTCCCCCAATTCACATCAATGAGAAAGAGAGAAAATAACAGTGGTACCAAAACTGACACTTAAAGGACCCCGTTTCTGAACAAACTGTAGTCAAATTGGGTGCTGTTACCTACAACTGTAAACATTCAACTATTTAAGTAATTAGCAAACCAAACTTGTCAATTCCCAAGAGAAAACACGTCCCTTCAGCTTTTGAAGTAAGATGGTATTGTCAACAGATTAAAATGTTTCCTGTAGATCCAAGAAGAGCTCCTGTTGGAAGTAAGTGGGCTGTTCACACTACAAATGACAGTTAAAGAACTATATTTGTGTCAGACCCATTTTTAACATATATTTGGTCATAAAACAATTTTTCTACAACTGTTTGCAAATGGGCACATTCTGGCCATTTAGGGTAATCAGAGACAAGTAGAGTAGGGATATGTAAACATGATAACAACAGCAGTTAGTGGAAGGTGAAAATATGTGCAAGTAGGCCTCATAGTATGGTCTTAACATTGCAGTGAGCGACAGTCATAAGCTGAATTCACTGTTTATACTTTTATGAATTTTCAATTATGTTCAGTGTTATAAACAAGTACTAGTGAAAGAGGAAATAATTCTGTTACGGGAGAATAACTATACAGCAAAACATCTTGTTAGATAAAGAAGTCTGAACCATGTAGTGACAGAATTATTTTACAATCAGACCTACTTCCCATTGTAATGTGTGTTAAATCTTTGCTCAAGATGCCTCTAGATAAAAATGATACTTAACGATGCATTATGTGCGTTCAGTCTAAAGCATAAACAGATTAAGTCTGACCAGAACCTGCTAAGAGACCACAGAACTACACTGGTTGTCACTGACAATGACTAGATATTGTGAATAGATCTGATTCTATGGTACTGCAAAGGTCATATGAAATCTGGAGAAAAAAAAACAAATTCCCATGCAGAGAATTCTCTCAGATAATTTTAAACTGGCCCAACCAATAAAATGGTTTTAGAGAGACCTAGTATAATTTAGAGCAATTACAAAAATTTAATAAAATAGCAAATATTGGTTTGTCAGAAGGGAGTTATTCTATATCACAGATTTTTCACAACTCATTTCTGAAACTGAAAGAAGTAAAAAAAAATGGTCAAAATAAGTTGCCCCAGAAAGCAGCATGGTGTACCATTCATCCATAAAGGGGGACAGAATATAAATGGATACTGTTTTATTATTTGCAGAGATAAAACATTCTATGTAACTATTGTATTTTTCAGCTTCTAAACTATGTAATCTTGTTAAATCTTGTGTTTAGCAATGAATATTTGCATGCTATGTATAAATCTCATACTTGATTGTTATTAATCTGTGGAGCTTTTCTCCCTGGGTCTCCGCTGTAAATTGAGATGTATCCAGTCGGACTCTCCCAGTCAACAAATGTAAAATTAAATAAAATAAATAAATAATAAATAAAATTATCATTTCAGATGGTATATAGTCCTTAATATCCCTTACCTCCTCAAAATTCCAATGTGTTCACAGAAACTTGTGTTACCATGTCAATTATCTAATTTTGTACATATACAAAAATATA